>NC_073303.1:38631252-38928752 GCF_027595985.1 Sorex araneus | reverse complement strand
CGCCGACACCAAGAGTGTGTGATGCCTGGCCCTACCCACAGCAGCAGCAAACAGAAGTGGCTGCTTTTTAAGAGAGGGGGGTAAAGAAAAGCCAAAAGGAAGAAGACGAGAGTGCCAGCCAGCCCCCGGGAGTGGTGGAGAACTTCAGTAACAAGATCGAGATAAAGCGCCCTTGAAAGGCCCTGAAAAGCCCAGCTAACTTAGCCAATGGAGTGAGACACCCTCGTGTTTACTTTTATTATTTCAAGTACAAGCTAAGATGCAGCTTTGTAAGCCCTTCCCCTTCCAAGAGGAGTGCTTGGTCCTGAACAAAGAATTAGAAGCCCCTTTTTGGCACCAAAGGGAATGCTCCCCCACCACCCCTGGTGGCCCCCCTCCCCTCTACCAAATTTCTAGTAGTTGGGCTATGACAAATTTTCCACGGAAAACACGAGGCCAACATTGCAAGTGAGATGTTCCAGAATAAACTCGGGAATGAACTGCACGAAACTGTTCCTGGCAACCTAAGCGTGTATGAACCAAATGAATTGAGGAAAGAAAATGCCCTCATATACGGAGCGCTCAGAGGTTTCTACCATACCATATTCTGCAGGTTAAAAGCCTGCTTTAAGACAACTGAAAATCGTCCTATTTTAACACTTGCTCTTTACTCTAAGAAAGGTAGAAACAGCCACAGCAAAGTATTTTTTATGATCCTATAAGCAGACTCCTTTTTTTTTCCCCCCAGGTTTTTAAAGAGAGACGTTGTTACCGGGTTTTATTATATAGTTTTGATAGCAACGTATTCTATGAAATCATCTTCATAAATTTTGTATTAAGGTAGCAGCGCTAGTACCTGAAATTGATTCAAAATGCTTAAGCGACTCAATTACTTTTTAACATTGTTACACAATGCCGTGACTTATATCTTCTATTTCACAGGAATTTGATGATGCAACATCATTGTAATTGATTCATTTTCTCAATTAAATAAAGCTGTGCTTTTCTTTCTATGAACGCCTCACAGACCAGAGTTAGATGTATTATCTCCTTCCTCCATCTCAGATATATTGCCTGAAAGGCTATATTCTGTTCCTCTGTTAATTCCACCAGAAAATTTAATGCCACGGTCATATTTTTCAAATTCTGAGCTGCCGCGGACTCGACTGTATTTATATTGGGCATATTTTTCACTGCTAAACTCTTTGTTGTTTACCTTTCTCAACACCACATTACTCTTCAAGGGCAGCAACCATAAAACAGATCCCAACCAAGTCAACCTCTGCGTCGCTGTCGATGGCTCTGGCACACAGTTCAGGAAAAAGAGAAGCCCCGAGTTTTATAGGGCATTAAAAGTGGTGCTAAGGGCACTCAATATAAAATGTTAGTTTCGTGAACAGAGCCTTAGCGTTGGTTTCATTCAGAGCCTTGAATTCCGGCTCTGCCTTCCAAACGCTTACGGGGCACGTGCAGGGTTCAGAGGAGCACAATAATATTGTTCGGGCTGATGCATGGCATGCCCCCGCACCATATGAAACGTTGCTCATGACCACACGGCTGCTGATGCACCGTGCCTGGCTCAGTTCCCTACGTCGAACACTTTGCAGCAACGAACAGAACACCGACTGCCCTAGTTAAACACTGTGCTAGTCTACTAGTGGCATCTGAAGACACTAATTAGATGGAACCTCTTCCCCTCTCCGGGACTGTTTTTCTTTTGTTAATGGCTAGATAAAAGACTCATTTATTCATTTAATCTTTAATTTTTTTTTTTTTTGCTGTTTATTTGGGCCACACCTGGCAATGGTCAGGGGTGCTTGGGGGACCATATGGGATGCTGGGGATCAAACTCAGTCTGCTACGTGCATGGCAAGTGTCCTGCCCACTGCAGCATCTCTCTGGCCTTCAATGAGCTTCCTTCCTCCCTCCCTCCCTCCCTCCCTCCCTCCCTCCCTCCCTCCCTCCCTCCCTTCCTTCCCTTCCTCCCTCCCTCCCTCCTTTCTTCTGTATTTTTTTTTTTTTTTGGCCACAACCAGTTGATCTCAGGGGGCTACTCCTGGAGTGTTCGGGGACCACGCAGTGCTGGGGGCTGTGCCCAGGTCTCAGACATGCAAAGGCATGAACTTCGCTGCTGAGCCATGTTCTCTGCCCCGAGTAAGACTCAAAAACACATTAGCAGGAAATAGTTACGTCTCGACCTGATGAAACACAGGAATCATATGTTTCAACAGGGAAGACTGACTTGACTAGAGTCAGGCATAAGTGAAAATTTATCGCATTTCCTTGTGAGCATCAGAGGACTGGCAATTAGGAAAGCCCCTATAATACGACGTAGGGCTTTGGAGAATGAGCCTGGAACGGGAATTGCCGATATAGACGTTTACTTGTGGGCTTCCACTAGTCCACGGTGGGTGATAAAGTGGTTCTGGATGTCTCGTGTTCTATGTCTGTCTCTGCAGAGGGGCTTTTTATGCAGAGTGGAAGCAGACTTCGCCACCTGCCTCTGCATTCTAATAGAAAGAGAACACGAAAATGAATCCACCTATGTAAGGGCGAGAAGATACAGCTCCGGCTCTCATTTTCTCTTTTACTCTCTGAAATTATGGCGGGCCCCGCGGCTCCTGTCTGAGAGATTTATGTGAGACCTCGGTCAGGTTTTCCAATATCAGTTGACAAATTTTCTCTTTACATATTTACTGTGCTTCAAGCCTGCGCTATTTTCTTTTAAATGGAAAATGAAAGAAAGATCACAGTAAACCGGGGGTTGGAATCCAGAGAGAGGGTTGGATTTTGTGGGTGAGAAGGCTGCACCGTCTTGCTTCCAAATGCCAACTCCTTTGAATTTCTCCTGTGAGACTTCAAGTTTCAGGAACTATAGGTGTTTTACAAAGATTCTTCCAATCAGATACATAAAGCCGTAGCTCTAGCAGAATATAAACAGGGGGTTAAGGTAAACTGAGTTACACATAGTCGAAATGTATGACCTATGGGACCAGAGAGATAAGACAGGTACTGAGGTCTTTGCCTGTATGCACAGCCCTGTGAGGTCTGAGACGCCCCACATCCTTCTCAGACAAAACAGTAGCACTGTAGCACTGTCGTCCCGTTGTTCATCCATTTGCTCGAGTGGGCACCAGTAACGTCTCCATTTCGACACTTGTTGTTACTGTGTTTGGTATACAGAATATGCCACAGGGAGCTTGCCAGGCTCTGCCGTGCAGGGGAGATACTCTCGGTAGCTTGCCGGGCTCTCCGAGAGGGACAGAGGAATCGAACCCGGGTCGGCCGCGTGCAAGGCAAATGCCTTACCCGCTGTGCTATTAGAAACCCATAACAATCAAAACCTACACTAATATAGAAGGGACATGGAAGTGTTGTGATTTAGTCTATTCCCGTGCTGTTAGGGAGACTGTGTGAGGCCGCAGAGTCTGACCAGGACTCTCGGGGCTGGCCTGTGTGGGGAGAAGCCACCCAGCACTCCTAAAGCATCTCTGTTCCCCCCCACCCCCCCCCCCCCCCCCACACACACACTGGGCACAGAGCTCTTGCTCCCAGTGTAGAGACGTTTGGACCCATGATTCTTCCTCCCTCTTTGGTGGATTATCAAAAATTCTTATTACAGTGTCGACCTGCACGGCTTTGTTGTACAGAGTGACTGCCGCTTCTGAAGGGCCGAGAAACCCCCCACCACTAGAATCATTTGAACGGGCCCTGCGTGGGACAGGTAAATTCAAGGAGGCACCACATCAACCGGCTATAACTTGAGAAAATCAAAATGACCAAATCTCAAAAAAACACTCTCTCGTGAGAGAGCAAGAGCAAGAGGGAGAGAGTGAGAGTGTGAGAGAGAGTGAGAGCAAGAGAGTGAGCGAAGAGAGCAAGAGAGTGAGAAAACAAGAGAGAGTGAGTGAGAGCGAGAATGAGAACGAGAGAGAGAGAGCAAGAGCAACAGCTGAATATTTTTTTTTGCTTTTTGGGTCACACCCAGCGATGCACAGGGGTTACTTCCAGCTCTGCACTCAGGAATTACTCCTGGCCGTGCTCAGGGGACCATATGGTATGCTGGGGATCGAACCTGGGTCAGCTGCGTGCAAGGCAAACACCCTACCCGCTGTGCTATTGCTCCAGCTCAGGCCTGAATACATGGATTTTACCACCACTAAAATAAAGTAAGAGTTCTCAAATGAAGGACTATTTTGACAAGATGAATGAGATAAAATTTACTCTGGCAAATGGCAAATTAACAAAATTATTTTTAGAGACTGAATGTATGATTATGAGATAAAATAAATTAATGTGTTATTTCTAATCACATAAAATGAACAAGCATAAATAACTTGTGCCATCTTACCCCCACTGTTCACCAACCTCTACCCTTGTTTAAGTTTTTCCCAAGCCTGTGAATCTATTAGCATATCTTAGCTAGAACAGAACAAAACCAAGCCACAAAATAAGTCAAAAGACTTACTTGTTGGTTGGTGTTTGGGTCACACCTGGCAGTGCTCAGGGCTGACTCCTGGCTCTGTGCTCATGGGTCACTCCTGGTGGGGCTCTGAGGACCATAGGCAGTTCCAGGGATGGAACCCAGCAAGCACCCTACCCACTGCATTATCTGTCCAGTCTGTCCAGACCAAAGACTTACTCAAATACAAACAAATGACTTCAAGTGAAGGTAAGTCCCAGAGCAGGTATGAGGGTCCCTTCTCTGCCCCACATCCTAAACTCCCGCCGGAGCTGCACTTGACACTGCTCAGCTTTGAAAGGCTAAAATGAGATGACCTATCCCCTTCCCCTGTACCTCCCCCACCGCCGCTCCCTGCAGAAAAGGAAGCAACAGCTACGGGGCTAGAGAGATTCTAAGATGCTAGCCGAGGACTCAGCACCAACAGGACCAGATTGGAAAAAAAAAAAAACCTGCAGCCATAAATTCCATCCCTCAGCTCTTCTTGATTGAGCACCAAGGACAGAGCATGTCCACACGAAACACAACAGCCAGAGCGTCAAGGTACGAGCCCCCATCATTCATTTGCTGGGCCTGCCAGTCCGTGAGCAGGAAGAAAGGGGCTGAGTCCACCCGCCTCTCCCGTGTATTTAAGACTGACGGAGCGCATGTCCGGCTTGGTGTCGGCGTAAATCAGACTTGAGCCAAACTTCAGGTCGAAGATCCAGACCTGAACTGTGTGCAAATACTGGGTGAGGGTTTGCAAATTCTGTCCCAGGTAACCTTTCCCCCCAAGGTATGAGCGATCCGGCCAAGGAAACCAGGACTTTGCTTTCAAAAAAGATGCAGAACATTTGCTAGACCCAACCCTTCTCTTTATGGTGGCCCCCAGCAGGGGGTCTTGTTTTAGAAACTGGTCTAAGAATGTCACTTACTTGTCTACAGGAGAGCTATGTGTGTGTGTGTGTGTGTGTGTGTGTGTGTGTGTGTGTGTGTGTGTGTGTGTGTGGTGGGGGGGAGGGGCGGGAGGCGCTGTGTTTCCTGAAAGATGTGCTACGTTCTCGCCTGCCCTTGCAGCTGCTGGTGTTGTGCTGTTCGGGGAGCACTGGCTTGGTTCTGGGGGTCACACTGAGGATCCCAACAGCCGTGCCAGGGATCATATTCACAGCCCCACACACCACGCAGCTCTCTGGGCCCCACCATTCCGTTCCTGATGGCCAAACAGCTTCTGTGACAGTGAGAGTTGTCTCTCCTTGGAACACTTGTCACAGTGTCGGGAAGGATTGTTTCTGGAGCAGTCCGCTAAGCATCTCGAGTAGCACAAACGCCCACGGGCCACAGAAATCCAGCACACTCGGGGTCGCCTGGTCTGTAGCTCAGCAAGAGAGGGGATGCGTCTCTGAGTCAGTGTCTGAGTTCCATCCTGGCAACACACACACACACACACACACACACTCTCCCTCTCTCTCACACATATCATCCCTCTGTCATACACACATACACTCACACTCACATACTCTCTCTCTCCTACATACTTTCTCACATACATGCCCTCTCTCATACACACACTTCCTGTCACACACACACATTCTCACAGATACTCCTCCTCTCTCTCAGTCTCATTCCCTCTCTCACACACAATTTTCTCTTACATATTCCCATTCTCTTTCACACACTCCTGTTCTCTGACACACTTTCTCTTTCTTATACACTCACACACACACCCTTTCTCACACTCCTTCTTTCTCACACATATGTACTCTCTCTCTCTCTCTCTCACACACACACACACACACACTTACACTCACTCCTTGCCCATGTATTCATTCACATGGAAATTCTCCTACATGTGGTCACACTGCCGTTGCTAGAATGCAGTGGTAGTGATACCACCTAGGGTAGCATAATTCTCCAGGGCTCCTGTCTGCTCTGAGTCCCGATACTCTTCAGAAGACCTGCCCGTGCCGCTCCCCACCCTCTTTTAAGACAGCCGTCATGTCTCCACAAGGTTTTCTTTCCTGACCATACACACCCGGTTTCCTTCCCCTGACAACAGGCTCTGCCAGGAGGCCCACGTCCTCTCTTCACCAGGAGCATTTCCTGACACACCAGCAGCACTTTCCTGCCTGCAAGCAGTGCATGGACTTCACGGGAAGGTGAATCCACCCCCAGCTCTGAGGGGGCGAGGGGCCGTGGCTTGCGTGCAGCGGGCACCCTCTGCGTACCCACCGTAAGTGCAGGTAGAGCATTCCGACTTAGCAGGTCCAGGCGGGTGTTTTTTGGGGGGGTCTGAAGATGCCGGTGGGAATTTTCTTCCAACTACCATATTGGATCAAACTGGAACTGGGCTGGGTCGGGGTCCCCATGCCAGGACACTGATGCCCCTGGTTTCCTTCTGAGCAGGAAATAAGACGAAGCAGGTCTCACCTCCCTCTTCAGGCTCCTGTTCCTTAGATGGCCGGGATGCTGACGGGAGCTCCTCGGAAGACTCGCCCCGTCTCGGAGCTTCCCCTTCCCTCTCCGTCGTCACTGCCTGCCAACGTACAGTACACTGGAGTCTATGCTCCGTTTGAATTGGCTGCCTTGATTTCCCACCGTCCCACGGAGACGACACCTTGGCTGTAGCTGAAGCAGACCGCGGCCTCCTCGCCCACCTCCTGGTGGTCCCCGTTGCCACCTGGCATGTCCTGGGCCATCTCCAGTCCTGATTTGAATCAGCTCTTTGCTCCTTTTAGGCAACTCATTGATTTTTCAATGAAATTAGCTTGTCTGTTTTATTGGCTCTAAAGAGGGTTGGGTTCTTAGCATCATTAACATTTTAGTTGAGGAAGAATTCCCAAACCCCCGGGCATTAATCCAGAACTGTTAAACATCTCAAAAGGAATCTGAGCTCAAACAAAGCTTGGCCAGGTCTGCCCCCTTTTTAACTCGGATGCCAATGAGCCCCGAGCCCCAAATCTACCCAAGTTTCCTCTACCGAACGGTGCGAAGTGAAACACTGGAGTGCAATAAAAGTTGATGTCTTTGTCTGTGGCTGCAGCGACTACTGCTGGTGCGAGCCACGGTCCCCCGGGGAGCAATATCCGTCAGCAATTACCTGGCAGGCACGGAGCAACCTGGGACAGTAATTTCCATCTCTGCAGACACACCAGTTGGAAGCAGACCTTGAGCGGATGGGTGCATAAAATAAGGGTCGGCCGTTTGGGCTCCAAGCCTCTGGAAGTTTTACCTCATTTCCCCTGCCTCTCCTCCGCCATCCCTCACCAGTGGAAGACAGTCGGACCCAGAAGCACGAATGAATCACGAAAGGGCAAAGGATCCCCATTTCCCGCTCGATGAAAGGAAGGATTGGACTCGAGTGTTCTAAGATCTCTTCGTGGCCCGAAATCCTGCAACTGCCCCGAGCAGCAGCGAGAACCCGCGGACACGCAGGAGGGAAAGGAGCAGAGGAGGGAAAGGAGAAGAGGAGGGAAAGGAGAAGGCCTCCCAGCCCGAGGAGGGGGTGAAGACAGCCAGGCTGCCTGCTGCCAGCCAGGGCGGGCACCAAGTGCATTACTGCAGACTCCAATTCTGCCCCTGTGTTAACGAGATCACGGTCCCTGGCTACTGACCTCACCTCACTAGATTCTCTGCCTAATTCTATATATTCTGATCGTGGTCACGAATGACAAATGATAACTCAAAAAAGAAAATCCGTAAAGGCAGGCTCTGTGGGATCAGAAAAGTAATTCATTGTAGCGCTACATAGTCTGCGACATGGTCATCTATTTTCAGAGTTACATAGGTAAATCCCTCAAGTACTTTCTGGAAATATAAATAATACCAATATCGCTTTGCTCTTGTTTACCGCCTTGTGCTTTGTCCAGAGGCCTCTCTTAGGCACCAACTCCTCTGATTAGGACAATGCCTGGGGCCCCTCAGAAGGGCAGAAAGTGTCCCATGAGGTGTCAGGTCACAGTCAGAGAGGAACATGGGGGGGACCCCAGAGGTGCAGCTGTCTGAGAGACGCAATGCCCTCTGACCTCAGACGGCTGCCCATCCAGGTTCCATTCTCATCCCTAATTTCCTCCGCACCTCGTCTTGGGCACGTTTGCTGTCTCCATCCTGTGGCTCCACCCTTCACGCTGTCGCCTGCCCTTTTCATGTCCCAGCCAGCATTGCTTCCAAAGTTACTCGGGGGAATCCCGGAGCTGCCAGGAAGTGGAAACAGCCACAGCACCAGAACCATCCGAGGGCAAGTTCGGAAAGGCGCTCCAAGACCACATGCCGGCTTGGACCCTCGTGTTTCTGGGTGAATCTCTGTTGGCCTGGCTCTCTGGGGCCGCTGTCAAACCCAATCTGCTCTGAAACCGTCTTCTTCCTCAGGAGGCCGGGGCCCGCCCCTCCGAGGGCTCCTTTTCTGTCAACTGCTGTTTTGGGGGGGTTTTGCGGGTTTTTGCTTTTGCTTCTGGGGCGACACCTGCAATGCTCAGGGGTCACCCCTGGCTCTGCACTCAGGAATTACTCCTGGTGGTTTTCAGGGGGCCATGGGAGATGCTGGGAATTGAGCCTGGGTTGACTGTGTGCCAGGCAAGTGCCCTGCCCGCTGTGCTTTCTCTCGGGTCCCTCAACTGCCACTTATGTTTTTCTTTCCTCTGGACTAGAATCTCTGAGAGAAGGAAACTCATTTGTTTCATTTGTCTATTCTGAATGCTTGACACAGTGCTCAATGATAAGTGTTAAGTGAAATTAAGTTGATATATATGTTATGTTATGTGTGTGTGTTGTATCATATGAATAGTTAGAAGGCACAATTCAAAAAAAGTCAGGGCCAGAGAGAGAGTATTGGCGGTTAAGGCACTCACCTCACATACCTTACTGATGCTGGTTCAGTCTCAGACTCCTGCATGCTCCCCCATCACTTCTAGAATGACCCCTCAGCAGAGATCTGGGAGTTCCCCAGCCCACTGCAAGGTGTGGTACAAAATTTGCATCCCCCCCCCCCCAAAACCAAAAACCTAACCGACATGGGGTTGATGCTTGTAGAAAACAGTGGGGTGCTGGGGAAATAGTGCCCAGGTAGGGCACTTGCCTGGCATGTGGTCAACTCAGATTTGATCCATAACACCCCACATGATGGCCCCAGCAACATCAGACGTGATTCTTGAGCACAGAGCCAGGAGTAAGCCAGAAGCATACTGGTGTGGCTAAACAAAGCCAAACAAATAAACGCCCCCAAAACAAACAAAACACCACCAACAATAAAAACAGAACTCACTAACTTTCTTAGCGAACTACACAAACTTTCACAGAAGTACCGACAAGTCATTTCTCTCTAGTAGAAAAAGCATATTTCTAAACTGCTTATGTCATTGAGAAGATTCCTCACTCATTTCTGTTTGACTTTAAGGACATACCAGAAACCTACCTTCTATCTGTGGTATAAAGGAAGCAAATAAAATTATGAGCTGTAGGTTAGTACAAAATAAGTTTGGGGTGGAGAATTTGACACTGGCAGTCAAAAAAGTCCCTGGGAAGAAGCGGATGTGGATAGAAGGCATCTTCACATCATTTAAATTTCACTTCTGCAGGTTTTTTGTTTGTTTGTTTTTGGGCCAAACCTGGCCTTGCACAGTGCTTACTCTTGGCTCTGCACTTCAGGAGTCACTCCTGCTGGGCTGAGGAACTCACAGAAGGTGCCAGGGATCGAACCTGGGCTGGCTGCGTGCAAGGCAAGCACTCTCCCCACTGTGCTACTATTCCATCCACTCACCTCTGCATTTTATGGAACATAAAATCTGACTGCGTGGCTTAAAATACCAGCATAGTTTAAATGCCTATGTCTTAAAGAGGGGGAAAAAAAGGAAGACATGAAAACTAGAAACATGCTTAAAGAAAAAAATGGAATGCTGGTTTTTATTTTGGCCGCTAGTCAGTGAGTTCTGAACAACTCCCCAAGGAAACTGTCTCTGGTAGGAAGCAACCACAGGGGAGGGAAGGGCTGGGGGGCAGGTGGGCACAGGGAAACTGAGATAGTGCTGGAAGGATGCGGTCACTCTGGGGAAGTGTCCAGCTAGAACGTGTCAGCCATGAACCCCTATCAGCATCAGCACTGTAAACCACAGTGCGTTTTTAAAAAAGTGCTTACCATGAAGTCGAAGGCGGGGAGGAGAGGCAGGTGGGCAGGAAGGCGGGGGCACTGGTGGAGGGAAGTGGTCATTGGAAATGGGATCGGTGTTGGACCACTGAAGGTCTGGAACTCAGTCATGAATGACTGTGTAAGTCATGGTGTCTCAACATAAAAAAAGTGAGTATCTGAATTTTATTTCGTTTTTAATTTAAAATTGCAGCACCAGGGATCAGTCCCAGGTTTCACGCACGCAAGACCATGCACTTACTTTATTTTTTGGCTTTTGGACCACACCAGGCAGTGCTCAGGGCCTGCTCCTAGCTCTGCATTCAGGGGTCGTTCCTGTGACGGTCGGGTGGAGTGTACGTGGCACGGGGGCTTGAGCCTGGCTTGGCCGAGTGTCGCCTTACCGGCTATACTTCCTCTCTGGGCGAGTGTCTAAATTTTAGGTACTTCCCTACTGCCATTTTTTCTTTTGATTTAGAGATCTCTGGATATCTTTGGACATTAAAAAAGTAGATACTTACAAGTTACTACAGTCTTTGATGATTGGGACTTTAAAAAGTTCACGATGCCAAGGCTAGATTGCAAATCTCTCTTTTCTGAGAAGGCAAACTTTTTAATGCATTATTGTGCAATTCCAGATTAATCTAGGCATGATTAGTAGGTAAATACATAAATAAGACAATAATACCCATGGTCTGAATTTAATATTAAATATAAAACAATATTAAAAGAGCCAACATTAGGAATAGTAACAACATAGACCCATAATTTTATCTTTGTGCCACAAAGATAAAATTATGTATAAAAGCTCTAGTATTTTCATACTAGCATTTGAAGTGTTTAATATTTGAAAACAGTTTTAAGAACATATGTTTTCTACTCTATTAAGAGATACTCCATCCAGAGAACAATTTGTTACTACAAAATAAATGAATGTTTAAAAGACAGTCTGTCAGTTGAAAAAAATATATTAAAATAACAGGTTTCCAAGCCAAGTTAAACAAAATATTTTCTCCTTGACAAGCTGCTTACGATTAAATGAGAGCAGGGCAAATGTGGTCAATAATATGGATTGCATATAATAAAAAGGACCTTAGATCATGTTAATATAAGGATCAGAAAGCAGCAACTTCAATTAAATCCACCCAATTATTTAGCAAACTTTCAGATACAGCAAATAAATTTATCTGTTTTAAATGAAAGTGCAGACATAAGTAGCTTTTTGACCTATGGGCAAGTCTCATGAGCAACAGTCGCAGCAAAGCAAAAATCTGCTTAAGCCAGGCAAAGCCGCCAAATCAGACAAATGGTTTCAGTAATCAAAAGGCATTTGCAAACTTATTTCCTTGGTTCGTAGCAGGGGGCTCTGAGCAAATGACATCCACAGCACCCCTCGTGTGTGTGTGTGTGTGTGTGTGTGTGTGTGTGTGTGTGTGGTACGTGGGGGTGCGGGGTGCACATTTCTAATACCCACAACAATTCACTCTTTTGCTTTTCACAATGGGAAATTTTAATCCCATACTACCCAGTGGAAGAGGCTAGCAGTTATACTATTAAGAATGGACGTCTTTCACTTAAAATCCTCTATTATCCACTAATGTTTAAGTTGTATTGGGAGTTAAGAAAGCCTCTTTATTGAGACCAGTAATATGTCATCATTTTGTTCAGCTAACAGGCCTGACAGGCGCTGTCTCATCGAGTTAGGCACTGGAGATCCTTATTTCACACCATGCTGGCAAAAGCTGGCAGAATAAATGGGAATTAGCCAATTGGTAGCAAAGGCTTTTAATCCCCCCCAATTCAGACTTTCCTGTTACCTTAGCCTTAATTATTTCATTTGGCCAGGGATGGTAGTTTTCCAATAAAAGTGATCTCTCTCTATTGCAATAATTTATTTGACTGTTATTCTTATGTATTTTTAACAACTAACATCACTATTCACTATATCTCTTATGTTTTTTGATCCTTTTTACTACTTATCATCTTCTTTATTTGAAACAGATTTTTAACAGATAAACTTGATCGTTACAACAATATCTTGCTTGCATTTTATTCAAATAATTCTTAAAAACAGCTTAAAAAGCCGTTTGGAATAACATCAAGCTTGCCATCAATCAAACGAAAAAATTCCGCTGGCGGTTCTATAAACATCAGATCAAGTCTGATGTCTTCAAGGATTTCAGAGTGAACCATAAAAAACTCCATTAACTTCTGACAAAGAATGCAAATTAATCACAACATGGGGTGAAATGAAATTAAAGGCTCTTTTCTAATCAATGACAAGGCAGGATGAAATATTTGTTACTCTCTCTGCACTCAAGACTGCCTGGGCTGTTTGCACGGCCCTTGCAAAGCCCCAAATGTAAGGTGTGAGTACAGATTCACCCACAGTCACTGTTGGGGCCCCCTCCCCCCCCAGCTATCTGCTTACAAGTCGTGGAGATTCACAAAACACACTAATCATCTGAATCTCAGGTGCATCCAATTTGTTATTCACACTCTCCCATGCCAGTGAAAAGCCTGGCGCAGACAGATGCACCAGGAACCCTAAATGACAGTTTTGGCCTCCGGAAGCACGATCACTACAGCAAAATCTAGTACAGCCTCCAGGTGAAATGTCTGGAGCTCCATATGGAGCAGGGAAAATTAACAACAAGATGAAAATCACTGCAGCAGCGGGGAGTCGGAATTTTTGAAAAAAAAAATGAAATTTAAAGATGAAGAAAAGAGAAGTAATAAATTAATGGGGTGTGAAAACATTCAAAGCTTTACAATACCAGGGGCACTATTTGCTCAGATTTTTTCCCTTTTTTTAACTTCAGGTCATTTCGATGTAATTTATTAACCAAGATCAGGAATTGTAGCCAAAAGAAGCACAACATTTTCAGACAGGCAAAAGTGCTTTAAATACACTTGTATCTGTCGCAGCAGGACGTTTCCCATGGCATCTTTGCTCACCAGATCTCCCAATGCCAGGGCTGGAACAGCCCCGGAGAAGTCTCCGCAGTGGATTGACTATTGTCCTAACGCCGGGTACTACTGAAAAGTTTGAATAAAGGATGATGATTTTTAGCAGGCAGTTTTTTTGATTTCTCCTAAATGAGGGTGTCATTAAACAAATCATTGCCCACCATCATGTTTTTTAAGTCAACTGAATTTGGATCTATACACAGTTTAACTGCACACGCTCAAGCCCTTATCCAGACGTATTCATCTTTCCATCTGGAAGCTAAATTGTTCAAGAAATGGAGATAAAATCTGCAAGATGTTAAAAAAACCAAAAAAAAAAAAACCCACAACACCCAAACGTTCCATTCTCCTGTTGCCAAAAGTGCTTCTTGGGGACCCAGAATGTAATGGCAAGATCAGGGATTGCTCTGGGGCCCTGGGGACCGTCCCTGTCACTCTGCTAAACACATGGTTAGAAAAAGCAAAAGGACTCTGGGGAACCGTCTTGTCATCATCGACAACAGCACAACGTTCGAACATTCTGCATTTCTCATCGGCACAAGCGGCCTCCCGAGGGGCACACAAGACAAGCAGGTTTGGTGGGGCTGAAGTGCCTTGAGTACGACCAGCACCAAATCCAGAGTCCTGGAGGTGGGTACTGAGCTCAGTACTGAGAGGGCCGAGCTGTCTCCTTTCACCCAGGCTTGCCTGTGCCACGGGGTCTTCACTTCTGAGCTTGGTCAGCCCACCTAGAGGCTGAAAATAACAGCGGCTGAAAGTGGGGTGACCCCCCACCCCCAGCCGGATGGCAGAAAGTCCCCTGAAGCTCTCTGCTAAAAGGGCGCTAGAGGAGAACTCAGACACCACGATTCGTCCTCATAGAAGCTGTTCATAATCAAATCGTTCATTTACAGAGACTCTAAATCTTTTCCAGGGGGGGCTCTAAACTGCAGGCCAGTGACGCTGAAACACCTTTAAATCCTAAAGGAGCCTGCCAGCCTTTAAGCGCCAGGTTAAAAACCTGACCCACCCAACAATGGCATGCATCCAGAATGACCGTCCTGACAAAGATCCAGCCCTTTCTGTGAGGCGGGTCCCAGGCGCCTCCCTAACATCGTCTCAACACCCCGGCTCTGTCCCCACCAGACAGACACCATGTCACAGGCAGGGAGAGATGCCGCTAACGACGCTGTCAGCTGCACTAATGCGGGCCGAGGGAAGGAGCCTCGAAGCTGGTCTTTCCCCCTGTCCCTTTGAACTGGCTCTTGCTATGTCCCAGTTGTGGCCGGCAAGATGCTAAGCGCTTCCTCTGAACACTTGAGTTGGCCACAAGAAGTTCTGCTGGTGCTCCAGTCGCCAGGGCCCTTTGTACTTTCCCAAGCGAGTTCCCATCTGCGATCTCATCTTACTTGCACGCTTCCTCTACTCCGACAGGAAAGGCAAGTGCCAGGATTCTCCGGTTCAGAGATGAGACGAGGGTCTCCAGGAGCCACGGAGTGAGAATGAAGGCCCGCAGGGCCCCGGAATGTCTGGTAGAACTGGACCCTAATGCTCACCTTCTGGTTCCAGGTCCAGAGCGACTTCCTGCAGGCCTTTCTCCCACCTGGCCACTACTGAAGGAAGCTCTGATCTGACGGTCTGCTAGGATTCTGGTTTCCGAGCAGCGAGGCTGCAGCACGGTCCCCGGGCCGGGGTGCAGAAGCATTCATATGATGCCGAAAGGCACAGGAAAGGGAAATGGGGGTGACACTGAGAAGGCGCTCCTTGGTTCAGGAAGCAGAACAGGAGCCTGATTCTGTGTCTGCTGGGCAGAGCCAGCGTGGATGCTTCCTTCTCAGACACAATGCAGAGAGGGTTGATGGCATGCAAGCCTGGGCCGGCTTCCGATGTGAAGAGTCCGAGAGCCTCGTTGGGGTTTCACGGAACCAGACGTGGAACCGTTCAACGGGGAGTGGACGGGCCACTCTACTCACTCAGTTGTCAGAGGGAGACTCTCTGATCTGGCTCGGAGTTCAAATGGGATAGCCTGGGCTAAACAGAAGGTATTCTTTGTTTTATTTACTTATTTATTTTCAGATAAATGACACTCGGTGGTGCGCAGGGGCTACTCCTGGCTCTGTGTTGGGGGCTGCTCCTGGCGGTGCTTGGGGGCTGGTGGTCCTGGCAGACAAAGCGCACACTCCAGCCTGCTGAGTTACCCCTCCAGCCTTTGGAAAGGTCTGACTTTAGAATCCAGTCTCTGTGCTGGTAGAAAAAACACTTTTCTTCCTGTATTCTATTTGAGAGCCAAGAGGAGGGGTAGGAAAGGAGTTTATGAAGTACCCTTTAGAGACAGACAATGCCCATAAAGTACATGCAAAGCGACCAAGAGTCACTCTTGATTCCAGTAACGAAGCCCACCAGCTTCTGTGGGAAGATCTGGACGCAGGCTGGTGGCATCAATGCTGCTTCTACTCCTTGAATTTCAAATTCCAATGGGGTGACAATGTTCTACCAGGATCCAAGAAATACAGTTCATTTTCCCCACTCTGGCAAAAAGGCTATTGCTAACTAGGGCGTTCAACACATTAGACTTTTCCAACTTCCACTTGACTGACTGAGTAAATGTATACTTAAACCATCAAGAAAACAATAATTGCAAAGGTAACAGCCACTTGCCAAATTCTACCAGAACCTTCAAAGGCTTCATCTGTCGAAAACAAAGGTGACAAGTTTCTCAGATTTGTCACTTACCAAATCTCTCAAATCAGTGATTTCAGACATTAGGGATTTCAAGGATATAGTTGCAATCTTTGATATCTATGTTAAATGGCTTACAAGTTTTCTGCTAAGACTTGTCTGAGCGATCAGTTAAACAGCACATGTGCGGTTTATTTTCAAAATTTTTGAAAGAGCATCTAAATTGGCCAAATGTTGAATTGTTTAAAATCAACTGACAGAATAAGAGGGGCTTACCAAGATAAATATTCTAATGAGCTATAAATCCTGGAAATGGGATTTTAATTTGATGGGTTACCTAGAGGTAAGCAGCAAGACTGTAGCCGCTAAAATCTCAGTGAGGGCGAGCTAGCATGCACGCCAAGCAGTTTACATTTTAGATCTTCTCTACAAGAGAAAGATTATGTTAAAACAAAGAAGTCTACAAATTTGAAAAGTGAAACAGAACACTCCAGAACCTAACAAGTTGGATGCTTTCTCTCCCGCTTGTCTGCTGCCTCTATCTAGAAAAGAAAAAAGGATACAATAGGGACATTTGGGAGTGGAGGGTCTTTAAATGTCCACCTCGATGCCGAGAGAATGTGCTGAAAACTGCTTATGAAGGTGGCAGAGAGAATGAGCCCCATCCTATTATTCAATAACCATGTTTGTGATGCATCTGCATAATCTAACCATGCATAAATTAGTATGTGTAATACAACACTTATTTGCATAATAATAGCAAGTTAATAGATGCTTAAAGAGCAGAGACCAACACCACCTTTAAATCAGACAGGCCTCCAGGCAGTTTGGCCTGTACAGACCAAGATGCCAGGAAAACAGTGAGCTTCAAGCAGGGGGAAAGAGTCAAACCATTCATTTTTCATCCCTCTGGACATTTCACTTATTTTCCCCCACACACTGGGGAATCATTTTCAAATCACAAAATAGCTGTATATTTGAGATGCTAGCAGACTTTCCATAGTCAAACTCAAAAAGAAACGATCAAGATTACAGTCAGCAATGTTCTCATCACAGGCTGATTTTTTGTTTGTTTGTTTTGCTGTGTTTTTTTTTTTTTAAGTGGCTAGGAGAAAGGGCAAATTTTTAAGCATATGTTCAAAATCATACCCCAGAAACATTTTTTTTGGAGAGGTCCTTCTATTTGTTTGGCAAAAATAATGACCTTCCTTAGCTCTTTTTGCCCTTCATCTCAATCCTTTCATTCAAATCATTTTAATTGAATCCAAAAGCTCAAATAGTGCAGCCAGACTGGGCCGTGTGACTCCTGCACCCCCTGCCTGAACACAGGGACGGGCCGAGGGGAGGGAAAACAGCACCAATGTCACACAAAGGAAGAGCGTGCTGATGGCTTTCACCCTTGCACAAAGAGGGAAAAAGCTGGAGTTTAAAAAAAATCAAAAATCAATGGAGACTTCTAAATGACTCCTTTAAGATATCACTTTTCAATTTAACAGGACAGATTTATTTGTGTGTGGCTCAAACGCTCACAATTGCTCTCTGCACCTTCATACATAGGAATGAATGTCACAGTGGCAAACGGCAGTAATGAACAATCTTACCTGAGGATATGGAAACCTCCCAAGAGCAAGCTGGGAAAGGAAATAATATTTGTCTAGTTATAGATTTGCATGCAGGGCAGACCTCCTTAAGAGAGACAACTACTAAATTTCAGAACTGTATCTGGCGCATATAAAAAGCCCACAGCCTCGACCGTCCTGGCTAAATGATTGCTATAATTATATGAGCAGTTGTATTTAGAATGGACTTTTTTCAGTGAACAACAGTACAGCCCCAGATAAAAATATTCTAATTGTAACCAACACACATCACCCTTCTATCGTTTCTCCTAGGAATGTTCTCTGTTCCCTGGTACGCTGTACTGACATGTATGTGGGTTTCTTCCAGACGGACATGACTATGGGAGCTGGCTGGCTTTTCTTCCCTCTCGAAGGGGAACATCTTCATTCCTCTTCAGATCACTGTGTTGTCCTCGGGACCCCCTGGAGCACTGCTTAGGGGCATCTCCCTCCCCCCACAAAATTTATGATATGCTAGGTAAATTTCTGTAGAGTTCTGTAGAGTTTTCAGTTACAAGCAGCGAGGAAGGTGATGGGAAATGTTGAGTGGGTCATTGGAAACAGAAAAATTCTGCCACTGTTTTCATCATCCGTTAGATTTTAAAAAAAAAAGCCATTTCCCATCTATCCTTAGAAGGAAAGAGCAACAGATCCTGGGTCGGGGCGGAGGGGTGGGGTGGGGGGCACCAGTGAGTGGACTCTTGGGAGTGTGAAGCTGGAGCTCTAGGTCTAAGTCTGAAGCTGGGAAAGATTACACCTAGACTTTCTGATGTCGCCTGATTTGGTGACCAGTGCTAAGTCTTTCTCGATCAGTCACTTAACCTGGTCTCTAGATTCTTCATCTGTGCAAATCAAATGATTCCATGGAGATGATCAATATGAAGCAGTAAGATCAAATTTACCTATCATGTCATAATTTTCTTGGGGGGGTCCCCCTAAGCAGTGCTCAAGGGGGTCCTGAGGACAAGGCAGTGATCTGAAAGTCAGCTGTCAGGGCCCACCCAGGACCACCTTGATGGGCCATGCTTGGTGCTTAGGGCCTTCCAGGGTACACCCTGCAATGCTCTGGACTCTGGGAATTATGGGGGGCTGAACCTGGGTTGCCCCCTGCAAGGCAAGTGCCCCCCACCCCCCCGCCTTGTGCTGTTTCTCCAGCCACTCCACAACCACAGCAGTAAGACTGTGCGACTCCACAATGCTGTCAAATCCTCTGGCCTGATGTTGTTCTAATTTGTGACCACATTCCTCATCGAGTCAGGGGACTGGGAAGTTGGAATGGCTCCAGGAGCACATTGACCCACTTTAGAGATCAGAACTTGAGTTCTCCCACACACAGTCAGTAAGGGGAAGCCGAGGAGCCGATTCCAGACCTGTGACTTGACCAACATATTTTCCACTCATTTTCTAGATCTGGGGAAGTTGTGCGTTTGTTTCGAGGACACTGGGCACTGACTGAATGCTGCTGAATGCATCTTCTGAAGCAGTGTTTCTCTCCTGACTTTTATTTATGACTTTTCTGGCCATACCAGGTTGGGCTCAGGCCTCGCTCCTGGCTCTATGCTTAGGGATCACTCCTAAGAGAGTTCAGGGGACCCTATGGGGTGCTGGGGATTGAACCTAGGTCGGCCATGAGCAAGGCAAGCACCCAGCCGGCTGTATTATGGCTCCGGTTCCCTGGAATTACACTGAGAATCAATCAACTCAAGTAGCACAACAGCAGCTGTTTCATCTTCTGAGGAGTACATCTTATCCTGAATTCAAAATTATATATATTGCTTCATCACATGACAACATCAAAAAGAGCCACCACTATTTGGTTATCTGTCTGTCTTTTTCTATTGATTGGGCGGTTGACTGATTGTTATGCTTGGACTACCTGGTGAGTTTCATGCCCTTAACTCATTTCTTGTGGATGTAAGTGCCTACTGTCTTTCATTACTATATTATCATCATTACATTTGGAAAATATTACCCTTGGCAACCTATTCAGTATGTAATTATGAACGGCCCAGAATTCTGCGCTCAGGGGTCAGCTACTGGGCATTGCTCAGACGATATGAGATTCCAGGGATCGAACCAGGGTTGGCCATGGGCAAGCAAACACCCTACCACTGTACTATCCCCCCGGCCCCTCCCTCTAGACTAGGTCGCCAGGGTATGGACCAATTCTGCCCCCATCTCGGCAGCTGGGGAAACATGTCCCGCACAGTGACGCATCCTGGGGCTGGAGACGCAGCTGGCGGGGGGGGGGGGGCGGCGAGCACGTGCTTCACACTTTCCCTCCCCAGGTTCAGTCCCCCCATGCTCCCTAGCTGCCCCCCCAACCGGCTGGCTAGTGGCAGCTCTGATCACTGCTCCCACCCTCCCCCCTCAGTTAAAGAACTAAGAATCAAGTTCTGTTTCACCAAGAAGCGTGAAGAAAGTCAAAAGCACAAAAGTGTGACTTCTTCCTATAAAGCCTCAGATGCTCAGGTCTTGGTGAGGCAGTGCCCGGAGACCTGGGAACAGCCTCGCCCACCTGCTCCTGGCCCCTCCGGACTCACCGCAGGTAGCAAGGACAGATACACCATCTGTTTCCTCGGACAGACACCACCGTGCGCGAGAACAGAGACAATGCAAGGTGCAGGCCGGGCGGGGGGGGGGTGGTGGTGGTGGGGGGAGCTTAGTAGATGAGGGGGTGTCTCTCCTCTGCCTCACTGCTCCTGGGACTGGTTTTACTCTGGGGTTCTGTCCCCCATCCCCTGGACTCTCGGGAGGGCCTATCCACTTCATTCCGGGGAGCCGCAGAGCTTCCAGAACAAGCTGCAGGTCTGACCCCTTTGGGGTGAGAGTGTGGATGGGGAAGGGATGCCCCAGTCCCAGCCCAGAGCAGCCCGACATGTCTCTCCTTTTCATGCACGCCCCCGAGACACACACACACACACACACACACACATGCACGCGCGCGCACACACATGCACACACGCACGCTCACACACACGCACACACACACGCACGCGCACACACACGAACGTGCACACACACATGCACGCGTGCGCGCGCGCACGCGCACACACACACACACACACACCAGGCTGCTCCTGCGGCAGCACCTCACCCACTTCTGCGGTACCTCCAGGCTGGCCCTGAGAGCGGTCATTTCTGAGGCCTGGGCAGGGGGTGCTGCCAGGGGCTGGCCCTGTCCTTCTAGGCTTAATGGAGCTGCAGTGTTTATGTTCCGCACTATTTATCTTGTGGCAAAACAGAAGCAAATAGAAAGGCAGGCCCTGAACCTTTTCATCAAGTTCAATTAGGAGAAGGTAGAAAAGGAAAAGGCCCCGGCACGGAGACGGCAGCGCGAGGGGCGCGTTCTTCACGGGGCTGTCAAAAATCCCCACCAACGCGGCTCGCCGCCTGACACGCGAGCACATATGCTGAGTGACTGTTTCGGAGACAGACGGACCCCGGGCCATGCTGTATCTTTTACCCCTACTGATCTATTAATCTACTTGCATTTCCCCGTTTTTATTGTCAAGGTATTATAAATTAGGAAACTTACAAAAGAGAGTATGTAATCTTCTCCGAAATGGCCTGCAGATATGTCACTGTACTAAATGTGTTTCAGATTTAATGAAGCTTTAATGTCCTTTTTAATTTTGCCTGTTTCTGTATCACCAGGGGTCGGGCAAGGCAATCAGCACTCAAGAGGGTGGTTTGGTTTAAAACTAGGAAAAAACTCATTTGCTTATGAGTTGCACTGTATTTTCTTAATTAAATTTACTGAGTAAAATGGTTTAAGTTCAGCCAACCAATGACCTTTGTATGTAGATTTAGATTTATAAATAGGTTAACAGTTAAAGTAAAGAAAAAGAAAAAAAAAAGGAATCACAACAAAGCAAACAGATTAGGCCTAAGCCAATAGAAATCTTTGCTCTCTTTATCATCTTTACAAAAGAAGCATTTAAATATAGGCAGCTTAAGTCCGGTTGGCTTAAAAAAAAAGTATATTGAAAAATGTGGACATACATAAGCACTGGCAATTCATCAAATACTACCCTCGCATCCTTTTTCATTCCCAGGAGGGGAGCGACTCATGTCATAAAAGATATGGAGAAGCTTTATTTATTTTGGGGTGGGGGTGGTGGAGGCTGCAGAGATGGGGGGAGGGAGAAGATTCTAGTAATGCTAAATAAAATGCTGCATTTTAAATTCCAAATATTAAAGATTCAGCAAATTGCTAGATAGGGTTGTGAAACACTAAGTAAAAGGCAGAAAAACAATGGTCTGAAAAACACGGACCAGGTGGTGATACATTTAAGTCATAGTAATCACTATCATTTCACTGTACACCTAGGACTGCCCCTTGCTTCATCTTCTTCATCAACCTCTTTATTTAGCGCCATTTGAAAATGGTGGCTCTCGGAATGGAGACAGCAAACTGACGTGGCCGTGTGATTTTAGCAGTCTCAAATACGTCACCCCGGCGTGATGCGAACCTTTGTGTTTTCAACAACAGCCACCGACAACCAGGGTGTCAGGGATGCACAGCTCAGGCAATAAAACTGGCTCCTGTTGCTAATAAAAATAGTGCTGGAAAGTGAAGTGGTAAGCAGAAACGTACAGGGAGCCAGCAAGCAGAAGGCGGGACACGGATTCAGGATATGCTCCTGCCAGTGGCAGTCGGAGTATCAACAACGCAGTTAAGTGGGAGAGTGAAATGCAGAGTTATAGGAGTGCGCTGTTTTCCTTTAATTCTTCATTTAGACATAGTCTATGTTTCTTGGCATAGCTGCAAATTGAAAATAAGCATTTTCAATATAGCTAGTGAGAGAACGGAAGGAGGACTTTATAGCCTGAAATGTTCTGAAATTTGCTCTTAATTACCTTGTGCACATTTTACACAATTAAATTTCCATCTCAGGATTCTGCATCTAGATGGTACACGGCAGTTAAACCTTCCTTTCCCAGAAATGCTGCCGTCATGGTGGAACATTCAGACACAGGGAAACTTTTAAAAAATCAGACTTAACTACTGGATTACATAAAATTCCCTAGGTGAGATTTTATCCCAGGAACAATTTACGCAGTGCTAGCGAGAGGGAGAGAGTTTAAATCATCTGCAACTATGCTGGTGAGAAGCCATAATAAATATTAAATACCTCAAAAATCTACCCTAAGATTTTATTTTCCTTCCCATGTATCAATTTCGCTGCCCTCTCACCGAAAGGTTTAGAAACAATCCAAAGGATATAACAGCAATTTACCAGTGTTAAAGTGCTTGAGAGGTTAAACTGACAACAAAGAACGTTGAAGCACAAAAGCGTCTTGAAGTAGGGTTTCAATTAAATGTGGAGGATTTAGTAATGCGGGACCAGGAAAGGGGGGGGGCGAAAAAAGAGTTACAAATTAATTTAATCTTCTGCCTATAGTTTGCAGCTGCACTCCGAAGTGTCTGGGGCTTAAAGACAAAGCCCTGAAAGGTCTCCGAGTGAGGGAAGCTTCAATTTTTAATGTATAACGCCATTAGCTGATAACTTGTGGAGTCTCCAACCCCCGCGGAGGGGCATAAGTGCGAGTAACAGAGACTGATGAAGTGACATATTTGTTCACGTCGAGAACTATGAGGAAGAGGGTTATTACTACCACCAGCAGGCCCCACAGAAATATGCCCTAATAACCTTTGGGACCCTCCGCGTGATCAGTTCTCACTACATCAAATATATTAAAATCAAAACCTAATTCCCTTTAATTAAAGACAATTAGTTTGTTTTACTAGGATCGTTTTAAACTTGCTCTCGGTATGAAATGCACTGCAAATTAAAGATGGGGTAATAAACGGAGCCAGAGGATCGGTGATGGCCACCTTTCTGCCCGGGGTGAGAAAGACAGGCTGGCCATCCCGGCCTGCCTCACGCAAAATGGCAGCGAAGCGCCGTGTGCTGGGAAGGACCCAGGGGAACCCGCATCTCTTGCTTTTTCGCCACCCTCAGCTCCCCTCACCTGACTCTTTCCCATAGACTCTTTGGATTTCTTTAACACCAACAGAATTACGGCCCAGTGGAGGCATCAGAAACTTAACTTAATTTTGCCCAGTCACACTGTTGGTTGGTGGCGTAGCTTTGTTAAATCATTTAGGAACTCTGGTCTCTGGGGATCTTGGGATAATGACAAAAGACTCTGCGCCCAAAGGCCCCTGAGCCCGCCAGAGCAGGGGGCGAACCCTGGCAAGGAGTTCCTAACACCAGGTCAGAGGCTGCAATCCGAGGGGGTCACAAACCACGTTTTACTTATAAAGAAGGAGTCTGAATACGAGGTTCCCTTCTGAAGTGCCTCGTAGCTGAGCCAAGAACACTCACCTTCATCAGAGCCTGCTGATAACCCCAAATTTCATTTTAACCTCAGGAGTGCAAACATAGGACGCCCCCCCTACCCCACCCCAATCTTCTAGTGAACTAAGAGCTTTTCTATCACTCAGATGCAATCCCACAGATTACTACTAATAATGGAGAAAAGACACCACTGAAATGAAAGGCTTCTCATAGCGTATTGGGGCTTGGGAGGGGGTTTCTTTCGTTTTTAGGTTAGGAATAGGCTTATTATTGTGGACACTTAACTGGGCTGAGGGGCAGCAGTAATTCCAAGTACAATATCCTAATGCTGTCCCTTTAATTGCTTTATCTGTTTCACTGTTAAAAATGATGGCTTGCTGCGGTCTAACCAGGAATGCTGAAAAGCATGATACATTGAGGTCTCAACCTGGGCAAACTGTACCTAAACTTACACTTTATTGCAGCTTAGTTCACAATCTTCACCTAATATAGGGTTATATCCCAGTGCAGCAGGAGGATAAATCATCCTGGAATATTACTCCGGCAAAGTTTAGCTGTGACTGGAGCATATGTGCTTTCGAGCCACTGAAGCAAAGGCCCATAAAATACACTAATTACTGGAAGTTATGGTCACTGAGTGATTGATAGCGCTCTGCAAGGCAACTTCCTCATTTCCAGCTCTTCTGAAGGGGCTCATCCGCCACAGAGCAATTATTAATTCATGACCCACCCCTCGGGCACTAGCACCTTTACTTCTAATTCTCCTGCTACCAAACTACTGCTACAGCTGGACACTGTCTTCCTTCATCCTGATGGCCGCGTAAGGATGATAAAAAGGAGATTTCCTGCTAAACGCTATTGTTTTGAATCTTTAAACGTAGCTTGGTATTTCGAACCCTGCTGTTCCCAACGCATAACTCTCCTTCTCCTCCCCAATGTGATTTCACTGGCATCATTTTCTATTTTTTTTTCCCCTAAAAAAATTCCGTGTACACGAGTGTGTGTCTATGGATGCAGACATGTGCAGAGATGGATCTGTCAGTGTGTGTCATTGATCAATCTGTCCAAACTACAGTAGGGCAGAAACCCTAACGGAATGTATTTTTGGTTGACTACTCCGGTTCAGATGCACTATATAATTTCAACAAAACTATAAGTAAATGTGAGGTTGGGAAGTGATTTGTAAGCAAATGTGAGGAATCTTCTTTCAAAAAGGCCAACTTTGGGGGGCCAGAGTGACAGACAGCAGGCTTGCCTTGCGTGCAGCTGACCCAGGTTCCCTCCACAGGGTCCCCCAAGTCCCACCAGTAGTGATCCCGAGTGCAGAGACCCCCCCCCCTCAGCATCAATGGGTGTGGCCCAAACCCCCCTTGCCCCAAAAGAGACCCCCTGCGGGGGCCAGGAGATAGTATAAGAGTTAAGGCAAATGCCCAGCCTTGCAGTCAATCCGGATTTGATTCCAGGCACTATTGCTGGGAGGTACCCTTGGAGGCCCCCACCATAGCCAATGTGGTTCTGGATGCCCCTGAAGCCACTGGGGTGGCCCAGCTGGTCCCTGGAACCGTAGGTCACAGGCCGCAGCACATTCCCCGGTGCTAGCATTGAGCCACCAGGCTCATCAGTTGAGCAGTGTGGTAAATGGGCCCTGATTCATAGGGGAAGGTGCCTCAAAAACTGAGACCCACGTTTATAGCTCTGAAGGCACCCTAATAGTTCCACCCTGACTTCTACCAGTAGCTCCATCAGCAATACGAATGAAGACGTGTGGGTGGGTGCAGGGCTAAATCTCTCAAGGCTGCTCTCAGGGCCAGGGTCTTCCCTGATGGTGCCTGCTACTGAGAGACTCCGAATGGGCCTAAGGAAAGTTCACGCATGAAAGATGGAAGTCAACATGCTGGGGCTGGAGCGATAGCACAGCGGGTAGGGTGTTTGCTTTGCACGCGGCTGGCCCGGGTTTGATCCCCAGCATCCCATAGGGTCCCCCAGAACCGCCAGCAGTGATTCCTGAGTGCAGAACCGGGAATCACTCCTGAGCATCACTGGGTGTGACCCCCCAAAAAGGAAAAATAAGTCGACATGTTACTTTTCTAATTAAAAAAAATTAAAAGGATACTTTTCAATTTTTTGTCTAACTCCCAACACAGTATCATAAAGTAACTAGGCCAGCGTTCCTGTTGTGGAATCAGAAACGCAGCACAAGGACAGACTGTGCTCCAGGCCCCACACCCTCCTCCCAGGGTGTGTTCAAATCCTTCTTCCTCTTCTATCCAGAGTCATTCCCCAGAAGACACTTTTTCTTTTTGTTTTTGTTTGTCTGTTTGCTTTTTGGGTGACACCTGGAACTCGGGGGCCTGGCGACCCTTGAGGGAACAGGTAATACCAGGGTGCACACTCGGGACCCCTGCATGCAAAGCACATGCTTTTGACCCAGAAGATAAACTTTAGGACAAAATTCATACCAGTCTTAAAGGAATACTGCTCAGCTCGAGAAGAAATTTGGCACTGTTGCTACAACATAGAACTGAAGTGGGTCATGCTAAGTGAAGTCAAAAGGAGAAAGATCAAGGCTGGGGGATCTCACTGACATGTGGTCTAGAAAGAAAGCAAGGAAAGAGACTGTTTGGTGAGGATAAACGTTCTGCTCTGACCAAGGGACTGAGGTGTGGGGTGGTGGGAAGGGTTTCATGGACAGAGGGGGTGGGGTGGGGATACTGATGCCTTAGGGGTGGGTGTGATGTGGTAACACAGCACCCCTGAGACTTAATATTTACACCTGAATACAACAACCTTCACACCCTTCCCTTTTATTGCAGTGGGAAGGTGCTCGGTGATGGGATTGGTGTTTGAATATTATCTGTAATGAACTATCGTGAACTTCTTTCATGAAAATGATATATATATATTTTCCTTTTTGGGTCATACCTGGCAATGCACAGGGGTTACTCCTGGCTCTGGGCTCAGGAATTACTCCTGGCAGTGTTCATGGGACCATACGGGATGCTGGGAATCGAACCCGGGTTGGCCGCGAGCAAGGCAAATGCCCTACCCGCTGTGCTATTGCTCCAGCCCCAAAAATGAAAAATGTATTTTAAAAAAGTCACACCTCTCTCTATCCAAAGAGTGTGTCACTGGTCTGTGTCACTGGACCCTAGCTTGGGGACAGTCCCTGGTGTGCCTTGCCTTCCCCTCCATCTCTGATGCCTCTTTCACCTGGACTTGTTTAAGGGGAATCTCTAGGCCATAAGCTTCTCCAGACACTTCCCGACACCAGAGATAACAGCGTGCATCAGGTCGACAACAAGCACCTGTTGATTCTGCTGAACTCTCCGATGGCGCGGTGTTGTGCGCCTGCTCTGCGCGCTACAGGACCTAACAGCTATGCTGACCTCAGCGCCATGGCCTCAGAGGCCTGACCGCAGCGGCCCTCGGACATGGCATTGCTTAGATCACTGTTTCCACACGGCTGGGTAAGCCTTTGGGTTCATTTAGAGGCTTATTTCTCATTAAAGACTAAGGGCTGAAAAACACAAAACAAGGGCTCACTGCTCCAAGCCTGTCCCTTATTTAATAAACATTTCAAGGGGCTGGGGAGCTAGTACAGGGGTTAAGACACTTGCTGTCATGTGACCAACCCTGGTTTGATCCCCAGCACCACATTTGGTCCACAGATCCCCACCAGGAGTGATCTTGGAGCACTGCTAGGCATGGCCCCCAAATGAAACAATAGTTTTAAGCCTAATAGTGGACTGGAGTGATAGCACAGTGGGTAGAGCATTTGCCTTGCACGTGGCCAACCCGGGTTCGATTCATCTGTCCCTCTCGGAGAGCCTGGCAAGCTACCAAGAGTATTCCGCTTGCTTGGCAGAGCCTGGCAAGCTCCCCGTGGCGTATTTGATATGCCAAAAGCAGTAACAACAAGTCTCACAATGGAGATGTTACTGGTGCCCGCTTGAGCAAATTGATGAACAATGGGATGACAGTGCTACGGTGAGAAGAAATGCTGCCTTTTCTGGGAGTCTGTGAAGTGCAGATCCCTGAGGGAGGCAATCACTGGACCTAACTGGGGCGGGGGGCGGGGCTGGGGGGCGGAAGGGTGGGGAAGGATTCTACTCTTTCTAATCTTTTTAGTTTTTGGTTTTTGGGTCACACCAAATGTGCTCAGGGATCACTGCTGGGAGGGCCTTGGGAGACCATAGGGGATGCCCTGCACTGAACCTGAGCTGGCTGTGTGCAAGGCCAGGTTCTCTCCCTGCTGTGCTACTGCTCTGGCCTCAAACACCGCCCTTCCTGGACAGCTCCCAGGCTGTTGCTGCCTCTGGGCTCCTGAGAAAAACCTCAGCACCGGGGGAATCGTCTCAACTCCCTCCTCTCTGTAGACATTTCAAAGTCGAGGGCAGCGTAACAGGGTGCCAGATTCACGTGCAAGGCCTCTAATGCAGTGCGTCCATTCCTAAGACACAGAGGAGGAGGAGGAGGAGGAGGAGGAGGAAGAGGAGGGAGCTATAAGGCGCTGTGGCCCCCAGGGCACCATGACCTGGGCACAGGCAGAGAGAGCCACCTCAGGCCCCCATTCCAGTCCCTCCAGCCAGCTGGGCTGGGGACGCCACACGAAACAGAGTCCACCTAGGATTTCAGGCCCCGGAAGCTGGGGTGACAGCGTGGCTTTTTTTTTTTTTAAACTTTTTTAAAGACTGTGGTTTACCAAGTTGCTTATAAAACAGTTGTTTCAGGCATTCAATGTTCCAACACCAATCCCACCCCAGTGTCACCTTCCCTAGTTTCCCATCTACCCCTGAGCCCGACACCTCAGCAGGCACAGTAGAACCTATTTTATCTTGCTGGTTACTGAAAAAATAATTTCAATGAAATTATTGAAGAATATGTCAGAAAAAGGTAATCTGTGAAATTTATACCTCCCCCTGGGGTCTGGGTCTTTACAGTCCTTGGCTGAAGGTTTACTGAGCTGTTGCTGCAGGCTGAGCTTCTCTGTTACACTGTTCACTGAGCTTAGTGGGCGTCTATGCACTTTCCCCTCTACTCTGCTCTGCTCCTCCCGGGCTGTCAGCACCGTGGAATTCAGAGGGGTCACTTGTCAGCTGGCCGCATATGTGGTCACAGGCTCCCGGAGCTCAGGATCTGCAGCACTGGGTAAGTTTCAGCGGCTTGGCTGCGTCTCTTCTGAGACTCGTCCTGAAGCAGAGAGGCTGGGCCGAGGTGGGTGTCGCTGCTGGGGTTTCTGGCAGTGTGGCAAGGGGGCTGCAAGGCAGGGGTGGCTGCCCTCCCCCACTGCGAAGACCCCAGCGTTTTCAGCCCCCAAACCTGTGTACCTAGAACTTTCTCTGGGTTGGCTTCTCTGCAGAGATTAGTGATGAGGCAGGGGAGCTGGACTGTTGGCGTGACAGCAGCTGTGGGGGGTGGGGGTGGTTACGGGGGCTTCATGGCAGGGACCTGTCCCCCCCTCCAGAGGGCACCCAGGAGTTTGCAGCCAAAGCGTGGCTATGTCACTATTTTGGGTAGTTGGTAAGGAGCTGAGTGACCCTCTGTCCTTCGTGCAGTCATTAGCTGTCTCTCCCCACTGCCCGCCCCACACACTCCTGCTCGACATTTGCTTTTCCTGACCAGATGAGTCACACCAGAGGCAAGGCTGGACTCTCCTGGTAAAGAGCAGACCGACCTAAGCACTGACCAGCCGGGATTCTCACTGACGCACAGTCTATTGTAGCAGATGAGCTGGAAGTTAGATGATAATCTTTATGTTTCTTGTGTTGAGGCCACAGCCGGTGGTGCTCAGGGCTTCTTCCTGGCTCTGTGCTTAGGGATCAAACCTAGGTCAGCTGCATGCAAGGCAAGAGCACACTGGTAGGGTGCTATTGTTCTGGCCTCTATCATTTTTATTTGTTTTTGGTTTTTGAAAAACACTGGCCAGGGTATATGTCCCAACGTGGGGCTAATGCAGGGAGCGATCCTGTGAAAAGCGGTCTTGACTGGAGTTGGAATGTCGGCTCTTCCCTCAATCTCTTCCTGCTCATTTACACTCTCCATTTATCTCTTCGTCCTCGAGTTACTCGCTCGCGTTCTTTTCAGTAGCCTAAAGAAGACTCAGTCCTCGAGTTAGGACACGTGCCTGCTGCCCAGTCTAGTGACGCAGCCTTCCTCGGAAAAATCTTTTCATGTCTCTGGATCTCAGTTTCCTGATATGCAAAATGGGAACTTGGATGCTTATATGGCAAAACAATCCTGGATGCCTCAAATTACTGATTTTTTTTTTCAGTCATTTCCCATCACAGTGGGGAGAAGCTTAAAAAGATAATGAATATCAAATGGCTTTGGTAAGTGTTATTTTGTCACCCTTCTTGTTAGAATGACACTGATGATATCAACCGCCGGGAACACAGGCACAAGTGGAGGCTCCCAGACCTCACTCCCAGGCCTCTCGGGGCCCTGCCAGCTTCCGGCTCTAGCTGGCGGCTTCCCCAGCCCTTCAACTGAGGCTTCCCAAAAGAAGGGTCTGAATAAACAAGCTCTCTCATTTAGATTAAAAAAAAAAACACCATTAGGGGCTCTGAAAACAAGGTAGCACTGCACTGTAGCCCTGTCTTCCCGTTGTTCATCAATTTGCTCGAGCGGGCACCAGTAATGTCTCTATTATGAGACATGTTGTTACTGTTTTTGACATATGGATTATGCCACAGGGAGCTTGCAAAGTTTTCTATATGTACAGTGTCTTATGAAATTAAATGCTCTTGTCACTTAATTGACTCAGTGATAGCACAGCGGGTAGGGCATTTGCCTTGCATGCAGCCAACCCAGGTTCGATTCCTCCGTCCCTATCGGAAAGCCTGGCAAGCTACTGAAAGTATCCCGCGTGCACGGCAGAGCCTGGCAAGCTACCCGTGGCGTATTTGATTTGATTCGAAAACAAGGTAAGACAGATAAAAGGTTTTCTATGTAAATGCTACAAAATGCTTTTAGTCAATACTGTCCGGGAAGTATGTCACAGAGTCTCCGAGAACACCTCCAACCGGAGGCCGCTGGCTCTAGCAGGATGGGTACTAGAGCTCGCACCCGAGCCCCCGGCCATTCGAGACTCAGCTGCAAAGGCCCTCAAAACTCACGCAGGCCACAGCGACAGTATAGCAGGGAGGGTGCAAGCCTTGCATATGGCTAAACCCAGGTCCTGCCCTGGCTCTCCATGAGTGCTCCCTGAGCACTGCGGGTATGTTCTCCCCCCCCAGCCCCCAAATAAAAACAAAAAACCTGACACAGAATTTTAGAGTTGTCAAATGTCACTTAGAAGATGGGCCTTTTCCTACCTTTTAATTGAAGGAATTGGAAGAAGAGGAGAAGGGACTTGCACGCCTGTTGAGTTATGCCAAACAAGCAGCTAGGCTTCTGAAACTGTGGGTCGTGGCCCCGTATGAGTGTGGGGCTTCTGAAAAGTTTCTTATAAAATAAACTACCGTCAGCCTATGTTTTGCTTGTCCACCTCTTTTATACACCCAGGGGCACCCACAAGTGTACGGAAAGGTCGTGATGGAACATTTGAGGATCCCTGTCATCTAGCGTGAGTGACATCTGTCCAGTGAGCCACGCTCCTTGCTGGAAAAGGCCAGAAAAGGGGGCGCCTTCAGTGTCATTCAGGCAATACCCCCCAAGAAGAGCACCGTGCCGGCTGGAAGGCAGGCACTGGACCAAACCTGCCGAGTGATGAAATGAGGAAATGACCATTCAACCACAGGTCTGTGTCTTCTGCAATGCATTAAGATAAAGGAAAAAATATGATCGGGCCACACCCAGCAGAGCTCAGGACTGGTTCCTGGCTCTGTGCTCAAGGATCACTCCAAGCAGGGCTTGGGGGACCCTAGGCAGTACTGGGGATCGGACCCGGGTGGGCCCTGTGCAAGGCAGAAGCCCTCATCCCTGCATTATCTCTTTGGCTGTGCAACACATTTTTTATGAAAAAAGGAAAAAAAAAGAGAGAGAAGTGGCCATGCTGTCACTATTTAAACGACCCTCGACAGATGAGGATTCCTGTGCTGAGCTGAAAGGGGCCAGAGGTTTACTCCTTAAGTCATAAACAGGCCCTGGCTTTTCTGTGGCGGTGGGGGAGGGGTGGCCCTGCCAGCCACAGGGCCGGGCAGTGATGGGCACTGTCCCCTCCTCCTGACCATCCTTCTGACATCTCGACAGGGCTCGGCAAATGCCTCTGCTCACTTCTTGATTTCTTCACTCGTCCCACCAAGACTCACTGATTCCATGTTTGTTTGTCTCTTCGGGTCCGAAGGTGTGTCTGTGAGCGTGTCCAATTGGGACATGTGCTGCTGGAAAAACGCCCCAAATCCACCCAAAGAGCGGGCCGCTTAGCTGGGAGCGCCAGGCTCTGTTCCGTCGCGCCCCGTCTGTGTCCTGGCTGTTGTGAGCGGGCCGGGCACAAAGCCGCTCAACAAAGCCTCTTTCAGGGGAAGGTGCCCTCCGCCCGCCCGGCAGTCCGCCGTCGCCCCTCTCCCTGACAACCTTGGAAAATGCACGTTTAGGCACGGTCATCGGGGACAGCTGGAGCCCTTCACAGTCCTCGCGACAGACTGACCCGGCCATCCATCATCTCCCATAAGACCCCATGAATAGCTCCCGCGTGCAGCGAGTAATAGGCATTTTATTTTTGTATTTTATTGTGTTTGTTTGGGGGCCACACCCAGCCATGTTCAGGGTTTCCTTCCGGCTCTGTGCTCAGGGCCACTCCCGGCGGGGCTCAGGGGACCAGAGGCAGTGCTGGGAGTCTGGATGGACCTCGAGCAAGGCACGGACCTGTACTATCCTGTGTACTAGCTCTCTGGAGCCAAGTCATAGAAATCTGATGCACCTCTCCCCCTCTCCCCAGCACCTCTCCCCCCCACCCCCTGCCCAAATGACAAGGGAAAAATAAAGTTGCGGCAGGATTATGAAAAGGGGTAAGAACAGAGCAGCCAGTTGCTGCAAAGGTCAAAATCTGTCCAAGAAGGACAGGAGCTGTGCAGCGAGAGTTTCAGACGCCCAAGGCTGCCTGCGTCCTAGGCAGGCTGCAGGGAAAAGCCCTTCGCCTCTGCACCCTGTTGCCTGCTGAAGGCTTCAGCAGAAACCTCTGATTGGTGAATCAGAAGCTTCACTAGCGGGACATCTGAGTGGCCATCCTCAGCGGACGATTCGATCTGTACCCATACTCTGGCCAATAATGACAAAAATAAAGGGGGCGGGGCGTGGACCGGGCAGTGTGTCTCAGTGTCGGGGTCCAGCAACCCAAGGGCACGTTCTCCTGAGTGAGAGACGCTGCCCACAGCTGCTGAGAGGCTGCCAGACCAGGTGAAGTCCAAGTGTGCCCACGAGGCACAGCTGCGTCTCCGCAGTCTGTGGGGAGAAGGGGCAAGAGGTTTCTTCTGCATGTCTGCAGACAAAGATCAACTCGAGATAATGCTCCCTGATTCCTGGCACCTGGGAAATAGCTGCTGCGTGGACAAGGCTCTTACTTGCACAGACGGGAGAACTTCTCAAGCCCACTTTTTAAGGCTGCTGCTGCGGCAGTTGTTCGTCAAAGAAGAGAATACTGAGAGTGCCAGCTCTCTCGACTGCTTCTGGTTATTCGTCATCCGTCTTTCATTAGATGCAAATTCAACACAGGGACGTGACTATGTCATTTATTGATAGAGCCCCAGCTCTTAGTAAAGCATCTGGCACATGTCTCTCGTGCAATACGTATTTGAGGAATGAGTGAATTTTAATGTTATTTTAATTTTAGTGAAGAAAGTGACATTTCAAATTTTTTATTTTGGTAACTGAGTCTTATCAGGTATCAAACTTATGTATATGTGAGCAAAAATGTTAAAAGTGAGATGTAATCACAACTTTTCACTCTTAAGGTGGTTGTGCTCAACTTTTTGTACTTTTTAATGCTAATTTTTTTTTCCTGGGGGGAAAATTCTAAAACGAAATTCCACAAAAAATCCAGTAATTTTCCTTCCCCAGTAAAAACTCACTTTTTTTTTTTCTGGCAAAAGCACTGACATTAGTTATTAAAAAAAAAAAAGGTCACGTTTTGTTTTCTGCCTCTTAATCTTCCTGGTTAGGAGGACCAATATCACAAATGACATGGGAATGTTTCTTGAACATTCTAAAAGAAAACATCTCATTGGCTTCTCTTCTTTTATCCCCAACCTCAGTCTCTCCCAGGACAGACCTTCCCACCCTGCTTTCCTGTGAGCTGTCTTTCCTGGAATGTCCTGACTGCAGCCTGCCCTATTCCCTGGGAGCCACATTTTCTCTGGTCCCCCTGAGAATGCTGGCATAGTTCATTGGCATTTCCCTCCCCTAATGGTCTCCTTCATCTTTTGTTTGTTTGTTTGGTTTTGGGTCATATCCAGCGATGCTCAGGGGTTACTCCTGGCTCATGTACTCAGGAATTACTCCTGGCAGTGCTCAGTGCTTGCGGGACCATATGGGATGCTGGGAATCGAACCTGGGTCAGCTGCGTGCAAGGCAAACACCCTATCCGCTGTGCTATCGCTCCAGCCCCTCCTTGATCTTTAAGTTGCCTTTTTCCCAGCAGTTTTTTTCAGTTCCCTGTTCTTGCCTTAAAAACTGTCCCGAAATGTCTTGCTGGGCGGGAATCCCTGAAACTGGACCTACCGTGGTCACCACAGCCGCCTGCTTCCACGGTGTCACTGGACTTCTGCATCTCCCAGACTTCCTTATCGAAAACCTCTTCCCATCTGCCTGAGTCCTCGGGGCGGGTGTGGAGAGAAGGCTGGGGGTCCCCACATCTGGAATCCAGACCTTTGCCTCAGACCTCTGAGCTCAGCCGTGGGGTGGCATTTGGGGAGTGTCAGCTGAAACTTCAAGTCATCATCCTTGGGAGCCCCCGTCCCCCGCTGACGTGAGGGGCAGCCCCATCTGTGAGCGGGGCTCAGGGAAGAATGTGTGGGGCCACCTGCTTAGCTGCTCCTCAAATGGACTTCGGGGCAGTTTCCCCTGTCCTGGGCCTTTACTCCTAGTTCCAGATGCCCTGAGCCTCTGCGCGTCTTACAGGACACTGGCTGTCATTCCTCCAGTCCTTCCCTCTGGCAGGCGAGGCCCGTGACCCACTGTGGAGTCAGTCGCCTTCGTGCACCCTCAGCTCCGTGCCCTTCTCTGGTCTACACTGTGTCTGTTCCTGATCCCTTTTTGGTTTCTGGGGAGCCTGAGGCGGGAGTGGCAGCTAAAGCGAGAGGTCCATGCTCTGCTCGGATTACGAACCTTCTGGGAAGCAGAAACCTTCGCGGCCATTCCTCTCCCAGACAGGGGCGAAGGGCTGCATGTTCTCACTGGGGCTGCTGTGCAGAAGCTCTGAGGTGGACATCCCTCGAATGGTGAGGAAACCGTGGAGATGCAGTGACCCACCCAGGGCCTCTAGCTTGTGTGGGCAGAGGCGAGAGCAGAGAGCATCCGGAGGCCGACGTGGTAGGGCAGAGGGGAGGGCGCTTGCCTTGCACGCAGCCCACCCGGGTTTGAGCCCCAGCACCTGAGCCCCACCAGGATCCCTGAGTGCAGAGCCGGGAATAAGTCCTGAGCACTGCTGGGTGTGGCCCAAAAACCAAGAAAGGGAACAAAAAAAGAACCCAGGACCGGTCCTCTGCCAATCAGAAAACCTTTTTTCTCATATAGCGGGACTTTGTGATCTACCGAGCAAACGTGTGCTTGCCCTTGCTTTATTATTTATTTCTATATATTGGGGCGTGGGGGGGGGGCTTCCAGAGGTACTGGGGAGGCCAGGTGATGCCAGTGGTGTCTTCCAGCCCTTTGGCTTTTAAAGGTCCCAATGAACTTTCAACGCTGTTTTCAGAAACTGCTTTAAAACCATTACTAGTCTGAAAAGATGGAGCCTGAAGGATTTCTTCAGGGCCCGTGAGCTGGAGTAGAGCAGAGCTGACCCTCTGCCAGGAGGAGCTAGACGTTTCTAGAATACAATACAGTGGCAAAAGCCCTTTCCGCAAGGGAAGCGTAGCTCAAGGTCAGAGGCAGGCAACAGCAGTTTCTGAACGCTCACTGAGAATGCTTCCTGGGCAGAGGAAGAACGATGCTGTCCGTGTGGAGCGAACAGCAGTGTTCCACGGATTTCTTTACTTATTCATGAACTTCGGTCTCCCCAGCGGTGCTGGGGGCTCGGGGGTCTCCTGCCAGCACTGGGACCAACCAGAACAGCGAGTTGGAGGTCTGAGGACAACAACACACAGTTGCTTGAGCCCAGCAAGGCTAAGCCACCACGCGCCCCCAGAGGGGTTTGGGAGCCTCCAGGACTATACCCGGTGACGCTCCTGGGGCCCTGCAGTGCCAGGGACCCAACTTGAGTCCTTGCACATGCAAGACATGAGCTCCAGCCTTCCGTTCCCTCTCCTGAACCGCCACGTATTTATTTAGGATTTTGGAGCCACACCTGCAATGCTCTGGGCTTACTCTTGGCTCTGCACTCAGGGATCACTCCTGGTATTCGGGGGCCCCTGTGGGGCGCCGGGGATTGAACTCGGGTCAGCCTCATATAAGGCAAGCATCCTGCCTGCTTACTGGCCTCCAGCTAAACCTATTTATTTTTAATTTGCTGAAGGTTAATGTAGAACTCCCCAGAAAAACTCTCGGTCGAAACAAGAGAACTCATCAAAAGCCTTTGACTTGTGGTGTGACTTGTCTGTCAGTGACCTTGTGTGACACCTGGAATACACTCCCCACCTAGCCGGAGACGCTTTCCGAAGCCACGGGCCTGGCTTTCATCATCTAACACATCATTCAAACCACTTCAATAAAACAGTGATCATGCTGAAGAGGGGTCTCAGAGGGCCAGACGACACTCCAATTAACCAAGCATGTCAAGCCAGATTGTTCTCTGCCCGCACTCGAGAGACGGCCGGGAGAGAAAGCAAACGGAGGCAACGAGGGCCAGGAGCTGAGGGAAAGGAACAAACCAGAGTTGCTAAAGATGGAGGTTGGGGAGAAACCCGTTCACTCACTCACCACTGGCCGCAGTCAGGTTTAGCCTGACCCTGTGGGCAGAACCACAAGGGAGAACAAGCCCTTGCAACACACAGTGAGAAAAAGAACATTCCAGGACCTGCTCTGCGGGCCTTAGGCAGGACACTGCAAATGCAAAGCAAATAAAGGCTTATTTTATTTTATTTTTGCTTGATTTTTTTTTTGGGGGGTGTCCACACCCGGCGATGCTCAGAGGTTACTCCTGGCTCTGCACTCAGGAATTACTCCTGGCAGTGCTCAGGGGACCATCTGGGATGCTGGGAATGGAAACCGGATTGGCTGCGTGCAAGGCAAACGCCTTACCCACTGTGCTATCGCTCCAGCCCCTCATTTTATTTTTTTGTGACCCAAGAGGACCCTACTTAAAACTCCTTTTTTTTTTTTTTTTGCTAACCTCACAGTTTTCTTCCCATCTGCAGCTTCTGTCATGATTTCAGTGGCACCAAAAAAACAAGACTCAGGTGACTCGCCGAGAAAAGCAAGAGTGGGGCTCTCCGCAGGCCCCTCTAGAGGCGGGAGCTGAGCAGCAAAGGGCCGGAAGACAGGGGTGCTCGTGTGAATGTGGTGCGGCAGTCCACACCCTGAGCCATGCAGGGAACCTCCATCCCGGGGGAAACAGAGCCCCGGTTCCGAGCCAAGCGTCTTTAACACGCTTGGCCACGAGAGCCGGAAGAGCGGTGATGGCTCTAAGTAACTAAGCCCCTGTAACGATCACCCTGTCCGCCGAAGGAGTGCCCGCCTTCTGCACGCGGAACGGACACTCCGGGCAGGCTGATGCCTCTGGCCTGTTCAGCGTGGCAGCCGTGCCAGAAGCTCTCCATGATTTCTCTTCTTCTCTCAGGCATTTCCACACTGGACCTCTCACGCAGGTCCAAGGAGTGCAACTGTGCGGATGGAGCCGTAGCACAGCAGGGAGGGCTCCCGCCTGGGTTTGGTCCCCCGAACCCCACCGGAGTGATCCCTAAACAGAGCCAGGGTAAGCCCTGGGCATCGCCAGGCATAGCGTGCCCCCAGCCCCCCACAAAATGTCATAAAATAAGAGCGAATCGCAGAGGGTGCCCTCCCCACCGTGCAGGGAGCCCCCACCTCCCCTAGACACGGCAGTGACCTTCGTCTGGTCTTGGGACTAAACTCCTGAGAATGGCGACACACTTAAGGATCTGAAATGCAAACCACGAGCAGAACCCCGAAGGGGTCACCTCTCCCCAGCCTGGAAGGCTGCTGGTCCCCACGTGGGGCTGAACTCCCCCTTCCATGTGTTGGGGGTAACACCCAGCGATAACCTGGGGCCACTCTCCGTCATTTGAGCAATTCCATCTCCCCCATACTTTTTGTGTTTGTTTTCAGGCCACACCCAGGATGCTCGGGGCTTCCTCACAGATCTGTGCTCAGAGATCACTCCTGGCGGGGCTCGGGGACCACGTGCGGAGCCAGAGATGGAGCCTGTGTCAGATGCGTGCCAGGAGAGCGCCCTCCCTGCTCTACTTCCTCAGACCCGGTCCCTCCCCTTCCTAAGGGGACATCTCCCTCACTTCGGTCACTTCCCAGAGCTGCCTACCCTGGCAACGCCACGCCACCGCCCATCTCGCCCGCAGAGGGGGCTCGCCGAGGAGACTGCCGGAGGTTACCAGACTCTGGGCTTACGGCATCCGTGCACCTGTCTGTGACTTTGTCATGGCACATTTCTGTGGCCCGTGCACGGCTCTCCCTGGGGATGGAGCGGTAACAGCGGAAGGACGGGGCGGGGCGAAGGAGGCCAGCGGGAGCCCTGTCTTCAAAGCTACGAAAGGTCCCTCTGACTTCTGCATCCCCAAACCTCAGGGAGGGCTCAGGAGTCGATGAGACTGGTCGGGGGGGGGGGGGCTGCTTGGGAGATGGCGGGACTAAGAACATGAAGGTCCAGGTCCCAGGGTGTGGGCTGGTAGGGAACTCGCAGACACAGCCTCTGCTTTGTCCCTGAGTTTCTTCTTCCTTGTGCCTTTGCTATGGGCTCCCTGGGGACAGAGGGATGTGAGCACTTGGAGGAAAGCGTCTGGACAATGGCAGTGAAAGGGTCCCTGAAGGAGCCCCAGCACGCTTCGGGGTCTGACCCCTTTTGTAGGGCTGAGCAGCCTTATAGGCCGCAGGGGAGGGGCCTGTCCATCTTTCCTCTCTTTCCTGAGTCCCGGGATCAGCCCGTCAACTCCTTCAAGACACATTGTCTGGGGGCTGGAGCAAGAGCACAGTGGGTAGGGCGTTTGCCTTGCATGCGGCCGACCTGGGTTCGAATCCCGGCATCCCATACGGTCCCCTGAGCACCGCCAGGAGTAATTCCTGAGTGAAGAGCCAGGAGTAACCCCTGTGCATCATTGCCAGGTGTGACCCAAAAAGCCAAAAAAAAAAAAAAAAGATACCTTCTCTGGCGCAGCTCAGATTGCTTCCGAAAAACCTTTTATAGGGGTTGGGGGGTGGGGTTCTGAGCGGTGCTCGGGGGCTCCAGGGGCCTCTCCCAGCAGTCCCCGGCCACTGGGCCTGAGAGTGTGGAGCTACAGCCTCGCATGCGCCTGAGCCCTCTGCTGAGGCGCCACATGGCCTTGCCCGCCTGTGTCCTCAGCCTAGCGGCCCACAACGTGCTCTCATCACCCCTATGGCTGGGTCGAGAGTTCCCACGCTCCCGAGTGCTCGGGTAGGAAGGGGCCTTGTTGGAAAGCAAGAAGCCCAAGAGGAAAGCAGTGGTTCCTTCCTCGAAGATGCTGACCTCCCTTCAGATCAGCCTCTTACTCTGCAATTTGCAAACTTATCCAGACTTCCTTTTCTCTCCACAGAGATCCTATTTTTTATCACACCTGTTATTGTTTGTTTCTGGGCCACAACAACTGACAATGCTCCAGGCTTACTCCTGGCTCTGTGCTCGGGGATGGCTCCCGGAGGGCTCAGAGAGCCAAGGTGCCAGGGATTGAGTAAGCCCTGGCGGGGGTCAGGGACCATATGGGGGTGGTCAGGGGAACCCAACCTGGCTCCGGGTGACTTCCCTGAGTATCCCCTTCCCACGTCCCCCTTGCGAACTGCACACGAGCTGCTCTGGCTTCTCTGCTCTGCTCAGAGGCCGCCAGCCGGGGTGGGCGCGGCGGTGGTCCGGCTGCTCAGGCGCCTCCTCCCGTCCCCTCCCCACTCACGTCTGTGCTTACACCGCAAGGACGGCTCCGCGCTGCTCTCCCCCTCGGGACCATCGCCCTCTGACACAGCAGAGACTTGGTCATCCCGGCTCGATGTTTGTTCCCTGGGCGTGGCCCCATCCTCCCCAAATGGGGGCCCCGTGAGCAGGAGGGGAGTCTCTCGGGAGGTCCCTCTCGCTGCTGGGCGGGAGCTCGAGCCCGGAGCAGGAAGACGGGTGGAGGGAGTGCGAGATGGATACGTGTGCGCGCCACGAGAAGTCAGCTGGCTCCCACGGTCTGTCTGGGTACCAGGCCACGGAGAGCACGTTCCGGAGCCGGGGGGGGGGGGGAAAGCAGCACCGGCCACACGTCACCGAGGGCCAGCGCCACCGTCACGAGACTTTCACGCTTGAGTTTCAGGCATACAAGGACCCAACACCCGGTCCCCCACCAGTGGCTTTTCCCACCAACCGTGGGACTTCTGGAATGTGCTCTGCTGTAGCTTGTTGGTTTTTCTCCTTTCCTTTTTAATCAAGTCCACTCCCTGACAATGATTTAAAAGATGAACGTGCAGAGCCCAAGCCCCACAAATCAAAGGCTCTGGTTTGCCCTGACAGCGGCTTCTCCGGCAGCCCCAGGCTGTCAGGAGACTCTTCTGCGCCCCTTCCTGTCTCTGCTCGGGGGACACAGATCCACTGTATTTCCTACTCGCCCTTCCCTGAAGATGCTGACGAGTATGGCCTAGCGGACTTGATTTCTGCCCCTTTCCTATAGTTCGGGTGAGCTGAGTCTGAATAAATTTCCTTGCACACTCAACTGCATTCACGCACTGCAAAAATCAGACGAGTATTTGACAGTGGCCACACACCCCCGCCCCACTCAGCCAGGTGATAAGACTGTAACGGCACTTCTCGCCCTGATCTTCTTTATTTTATTTATTTATTTATTGCTTTTTGGATCACACCCGGCGATGCACAGGGGTTATTCCTGGCTCTGCACTCAGGAATTACTCCTGGCGGTGCTCAGAGGACCATATGGGATGCTGGGAATCGAACCCGGGTCGGCCGCATGCAAGGCAAACGCCCTACCCACTGTGCTATCACTCCAGCCCCTCGCCCTGATCTTCTTTAAAGACGCCTTCCTACATATTTCTTTCAAGTCTTTATCTGAACCAATGACTGTGAGAAGCAATCCTTGAAGCATGGCCAGGAGTCGAGGCTGTACTCTGCTGTAAAACTCAATTTGGGTCTGATGTCCCTCTCACATGAAACCTGGGCCTTGCCTTACAGGTGATGGTCACTGGGTAGAAACCTCAGCCTAGAGCCGTCGTGGGGCTACGTGTTGCACATAAGCTAAAGTCCATTCTAAACACAGCTGGGAAGGGTTAGGGCAGTGAAACCGCTGGACGCACGGCTGTTAGGCCATGAGATGCCACTATTCTATCATACCCCCTCCCCCTCCCCCTGCCCCCCACCCCCCACCCTCCCCCGCCACGGGACGGCGCTACACTGGAAAAAGTGGGTTTGTGCTTTCCTTTGCGTCACACTCGGCAACGCTCAGGGGAGAGTTGGGCTCTGAGCTCTGGCATCACCCCCTGTACTGCAGTGGGGACTGCACAGTGCTGGGGCTCGAACCCGGGTCGCTGCACGCAAGGCGAGCACGGGAGTCTATAACTCATGTAGACTGTCCCTCAGTATAGGTTTTTCTTTTTCTTTGTAAACAAACATATAGAACCTAGACAACCACATAGGCTGCACTTTTTCCTGGGCCTCATGCACACATGATGTGTGGTTTCCCACGGGGTTCCATCTGGGACCCAGGGCTGCATCTCAAGTCAGCACCTTTGGGTGTCTGTGGGCACTTGCACCAGATTTCACTGCTCAGCCAGTTATGTTGTCTCTCTTGGAGCAGATTCTCCAAATTTTGTGTTATTTAAAAAAAACAAACAAAAAAACCACCCAGGGTGGGGGCAGGGAGGCCTGGAAACCATCCAGGGAATATGTTTGCAATGCAGAGTCTTAAAGATCTGGATTTAATTGGGCAGAAATCTCTATTCTGAAAAAGCAGAAAGGAACCCCAGGACCCGGTAAAGGAATTAGAGGGGAATAGAAAAAAAATTTTTAAAAAAGGACGCCTTGCATGCAAGAGGCATGGGTTGGATCTCTAGCACTGGGGGAAAAAAAAAAAGAAAAGAAAAGAAAAACCCAACACTCCAGTTAAGTTCACATAGGGGTCCATGAGAAAGAACATCTCAGGAGGAACAGTTCTCTAGCTAGCCAAGAATATCAAAATAAAGACTTCAGAGTTGAACACTGTGTATACACACATTTAACATGGGAGGTGCTTATTTTAATTAAAAAAAAATCCCAACAACTTTATTCCCGATATAGCGTATATTAGTGCCGGCATATATAGAAGCATCTGTTAGTAAGCAACATACCTCCATGAAAGAGATTCCTAAGCTCCAGACATCAGAATGGATTCCATACTGTTCCCCTGAAATTCTTTCAGGCTGTAAACAAAGATGGAAGCTTATGAGTCAATGTCAGCTGCTCTGGGAAACATGAAAACACGGGGTTCAGCTTGATCAGGGCACCAGGCACACTCGCAGAGCACTTTAAGAAGAGCAAAATATGTCTGTGTGTATGTCTACATGTCTCCTCTACATCGACATATTACACTTACCGCAAAGTGCCGGTGAGGAAATCTTTATAATTCTCTTATTCCGGAAGAAAAAAATTAGCGATTCAGAGAGAGATAAGCTAGGCAAAATCCTAAGCTAGTCATGTGCTGAAACTTGAACTCAGGTCTACTCCTACCAAATTCAGTGGTGTTAGCTGTGGAGTTATAATCTATACACTGTGACCAAGTGTTTCCTCTCACTTGAACTGGACAGATGGATCTCGAGGACTTGGGTATATTTTATTTGCACGATGAGATTGACACTCCGCTGACTATAGTGGAATTTATCAACTACACAGGCGGGGTGGGGGGCTGGGGGACGGGGTGGGGTGGGGTGGAGGTTCACTGTGGTTCTTGGTGGTGGAATATATGCATTGGTGAAGGGATGAGTGTTGGAGCATTATGTAACTGAGACTTCTGCCTGAAAGCTTTGTAACTTTCAACATGGTGATTCAATAAAAAAAAAAAAAAAAAATTAAAAAAAAAGAAAGTAATTTGCCTTTTTTTAAATTAAATTTTCCTCCGGAAAGAATTTCAAGCTTTAAAGAAAACTGAGACATCAAGAGGGGTACAAAGAACATCCATATTTCCTTTTTGGCTATGAGTCCACATTTTATCTGATGGTAAGAAATAGTTTAAAAGATCTACTTGGGGGACTGCAGTAAGATTACAGCGTGGAGGGTGCTTGCCTTGCACACAGCTAACCCAGGTTGGAACCCCAGCACGCATATGGTCCCCCAAGCCCTGCCAGGAGTGATCCCTCAGTGCAGAGCCAGGAGTAAGCTCTGGGTACTGCCGGGTATGGCACCCAAGCAAAATAAGAGGCCAGTTGGGACAGTTGGCCCTCGGCTGAAGATGGGGTGCAAAGTTCCTCCATGTACCTTCTCTACTTCACACAGGAATCACATAGCTGGGAAGAGGGTGTTGCCTCTTCCCAGCCCTCCATGATTTGGCATTTGGTCAGGTTCCCCACCCCGTCTTTTGAAGGTACTCATGAACCAATGCACAGGAGGAAGGAATGTTTCGTGGCGCCGGGAGGCTTGAGCCAGGTCAGAGCGAGCCTTGAAGGCACCTGAGAGAGACTTGTGGCCCCTAGGAGAGACTCCTCTGATCCGGGTCCCTCCTGGAATTCTGGAAGCTTGCAGGGGGCCCACGTAGCCCTAAAGAGTAACTGGTGTTGGTGAGCAGAGACGAGGGACGAGCCAGGGGGACAAGGACCTTCGCGGGGGAGAGGGTGGAGTCCTGCACCCAGGGAGTGCGTCTCCCCGGGAAACAGAACTTCGTGACCTTCCCACTCCCACCCACTGGGTGACCTCAATGTCTCTGCTCCCATCTCTGGGGACCCCTTTCCATAAAATTATATAAAGCCTGTCTGGGGGAGCAGGATGGATGGCCTTATTTCCCTGCCTTTATTTATTTCTTTAATTTGTAAAACCCCTTTCCTACCAAGAATAATTCTTCCCGAGGGCCGAACGTCATGGGACCGTTTCTCCCAGCTGCATCCAAACAGACACGGCCATTCCCATCTCGGAAGACTTTTTCCTCTCCACTCGAATCCCCACCGTATCTCAACATGCTGTTGGAGTCATCATCAAACTCCTACGTGGTGTGACTTCTTGGTATGCATTACGGCACAGGTGGCGTGGCCACAAATCACGCTACCTTCCTCCTCCTCCTCCCTTGCCCCTGGTGAGGGACAGTATTTCTCCATATCTGGCGCACAGTGTGGAAGGTATTTGCCAAATCCTGGCTGGTAAATGGAAGGCCCATCCTTTCAGACACAGCTTCCACCGGCACAGACGGAAGAGTGGGGAATGTCGTGTGTGGGACCAGGTCGGACTCTTCTTCACTTAAGGAAAGATGTTCTCTGCTCATCTCTCCACTCGGCCGCCGTGCAGACTCAAGCAGCACACGGGCCCCTCAGAGAAGGGCTGGCTTGGCCGCAATCCTATCAATCTTGTTGTTACTGTGGAATTGTTTAAAATTTTGGAACATGTAATGACTTATAAGAAGTTGGGTGAGCACCTCCTGACACACACACACACACACACATACACACACACACACACACACACACACACACACGCACGCACACACCCCCAGAGTCTGGCATGGATCACAGACTGCAGGGGCGACAGCAGGAACCCGGATTTCACCAGTTCGACCCATGCTTATTTGTGGGTCTGAGTCTGTTGTGTGAACACAACGCAATTTTCAAACTTTCTTTGCAAAAACTGGGGGTGGGGAGAAGGGAGTTGGTTGCCGAAGAGCTAGAGTAGTCTCTGATCTTGGCAAAGACTCTTGCCTGAAACTCAGTAACAAGCAGACAAAAGAAAACAACCAATTGTAGTTAAAAATAAAAACAAAACAAAAACCAATCCTCATCCTTATGTGATAGGAGCAGGGAATTAATACCCTCTCCCAATAGTAAATATTATTTCTACCTCCCCCATTCCCAATCTTAGATTTCACAACAGTTTAGGGCCAAACAAATTGAGTGCCAACTCACCATCAGGAAATTGATCTTAAATCATAGGTAATAACTATTTAATTTTTCAGTGTTCTCTTTTTTGGGGGAGGGGGGACACCCGGCAATACTCAGGGATCACTCCTGCAGTGCTCAGGAACCATATGGGAGGGTCAGGGATCGAACCCAGATCAGCTGTGGGCAAGACAGACGCCCTCCCCACTGTACCATTGCTCGGGGCCCACGTTTTCTTCAGTGTAAGCCATGATGTTGATGACTAGGATTCATTCACCCGAGAAGCCAAGCAATTTTTGTTTTGCCAATCTGAACAAACATTTCATAATTCTAATCCCCACACTTTCAATTAATACATGGATGCATCACGTTCATCCAGAAAGAGAAAGGAAGAAAGTAATTTCTTTAGCGGACACCTGGGAAAGCGGACTGTCACCTGGACGTGTACATTCCAATGTAACGCAACTCAATTATGAGAGCAATTTAAAGCTACCACGAATGCCAAGGGTAGCTGAGAACTGTTTTCTTTCCTTTTTTTTTTTTTTGTAATCAGTGTCTCATTTTCTTTCAAAGACTAAAATTGTAGCTTTTCCTTCCAAGATAAAACTGTAGCATTTGATAGGGTTTTGCTAGGCATTAAGGTAGCTCACCAAACTCAGCCACAGCGGTACAACCAAGAAGGTGATTAGCTCTTAGGAAACAGATATGAAAGTTCAAAGGTTATTGTCTTTGTTTTTTCTTTTTGGGTCACACCCAGCGATGCACAGGGGCCACTCCTGGCTCTGCACTCAGGAATTACCTCTGGAGGTGCTCAGGGGACCATATGGGATGCTGGGAATCGAACCCAGGTCGGCTGCATGCAAGGCAAATGCCCTACCCGCCGTGCTATCGCTCCAGCCCCGGTTATTGTCTTTTTTACATTATCTAAAAAACAATGAGAAAAGCACACTTTCCTTATAAACAATGTCAGACAAAAAAGAGCTATTCTGGGATCCCAATTTAAAAAAAATTTAGGCTGGAGAAATAGTACGGCAGGTAGGGTGCTTGCCTAGCATGCAGCTTACGCCAGCTCGATCCCCAGCACCAAATACACTGCCCACCCCTTGCGCCCCCCGACCTCCCACCACACACACCTCCAGCCTGTGCAGGGATCAGGAGTGATCCTTGAGCACTGAGCCCAGAGTAATCCCTGAACCCAAGTGGGTGTGGCCCAAAACCAAACCAAATAAAAAATTTTAGTATTATTCTAAGAAGACCCAAGACTGAATCTATATTAATACCTTTTTTTAAAAAAACTCACGATCATATGTGAACAAAGAAAACAGATAATAAGACCCAGAGTTCCAGCCATACGAACATCATTTACTTTATCATATAACTGTATTTCTCTTGGACCACACCCAGTGGTGGTAGAAATGAAGAGGTGGAGTTCATGTGGCACACGGGCACAGGCTGAATCCTTGGCATTCGGTGGTGGCGGTACAGTTCGTATAGCAAAACCATGATCATTAACATTTGTGCAAACATGTGACCTGAACTTTAGTAATTTTTTGTTTTTGTTTTTGGCATGAAAAACAAACACACCCAGCAATGCTCAGGGGTTACTCCTAGCCCTACACCCAGGAATCACTCCTTGCAGTGCTCTGAGGGCCATGTGGGATGCTGGGGATCGAACTTGTGCTAGTGGCGTGCAAGACAAAGGCTCTACCCACTGTAATCATCTCCCTGGCCTTAATAACTAAAATTTAGAAACAAAAAAATGAGAACCATTTCACAAATAGTTGTAAAATTAACTTCACAACTAGTATGTGAGGCTTATTTTCACAACCTGTGCTAGTATTACTTAAAAAGCGCTTGTCACTAGTGCTATTTTTGGTGTAAGGAGTAGGCTCACGGAAAACTTATCAATATATGTTAAAAATAAACACTCATATGGACACTCCAAGTTTGACACCTGCCAAATAGTTTTACTACTTTCCCATAATCAGAAAGAAAGGCTTGTGTGTGAATGTATCGCTGGCAGAGGAACTGTACAGTTTAGGTGGCACGGAAGGAAGGGCGTCCTACCCCACTGTGAGACTCACTCGTGCCAGGGAAGGGAGTCCTACCCGTCCTGTGACTTACTCCTGCCAGCCTGCCCTCCGGTGCCTTCCGTGGGTTGAGTGACAGGATGGTTGATACTGCTGTGCTCTTAACAAACCATGCAAGCTGGATTTCAGAAATGTACTGAAGATATGTGTGTGTGTGTGTGTGTGTGTGTGTGTGTGTGTGTGTGTATGTGTGTGTGTGTGTGTGTGTGTTTGTGCCCAGAATGCTAAGCTGGAGAAAGCAAATGCACATCTGTATATGCCATTGTTTACCTTTTGGGAGGGAGAGTTGGGTTTGCTCCTGGCTCTGTGCTCAGGGATCACTCCCGACAGGGCTTGGGTATCGAACCCGGGCTCAGCTGCACGCAAGGCAGTGTCCTAATCCTATATTATCTTCCCTGCCCTCTGTTTACTTTTTCTGGAATTTGTTGGTTTGGGGTTAACACCTGGGGGGCTCAGGGAATCCTATCTGGGTAAGGGATCGAACAGCTCAGCTGTGTGCAAGGCAAGCGCCGGACTCGCTGTACTCTTGCTCCAGCCCCTCTGTTTACCTTTTTTACAGAAGCATCATAGACAGAATGATACTGTGCTACGGCTACATCATGAAATATTACAGAACATTTCTGGAAGGAAATAACGGGCACAAGAAGTATGTGGTGGTAATGATTATGCAGTGAAATATGTATTTAGAGCATGGACCAAACAGATCTATAACCTCTGTTAACAGGACAGAGATAGGCTGGGGGCAGGAGGGTAACTGGGGACCCTGGTGGAGAGATGTGGTCACTGCTGGAACATTGTACATCTCGAACTCAATCACAGCTAACTTTGTAGCTCTGTAATTCACGGTGCTTCAATAAAAAAAAAACAAACAAACCATTAACCTTAAAATGTTAAAACAGTTCTTTGCTGTGAAAATAGCACTAGATAAATGATCTTGTCATCGCCCTACTCCTCACTGTTCCCTCTCATATGCTAAAAGTGAGTGAGGAAACCAAGAAAATAATTTCATAGACACAGTAATGCCTCCTCCTTTGAAAGGGAGAAAAAGAAGGTTGAAGCCAAGTATTAAGTACATATTGGTTTCTAAAACAGTCCTATGCTTCTACTTTTATTCTTGAAATTATATATATATATATATATATGTACATACATATACACACACACGTTGTTGCTATTTGTTTTGTTTGTTTGCTTCTATTTGTGTTTATGGGCCATATCTGGTGATGCTTAGGGTTACTCCTGATTTTTACAGTTCAGGGATCAATTCTGGGAGGGCTCCAGGACCGTAAGGGGTGCTGGGGATTGAACCCGGGCCAGCTCTATGCAAGGCAAGCACCCTCGCCACTGAACTATTGGTTCGGTTCCTTATTCTTGGTTTTACTATAGTAGAACAAAATAAATTGTCTTACAATAGGCGCATAAAACCACAACTAAACAAAATATAAAGTGCAGGGTTGAAGAGAACTGCTTGATAAGTGCTTGTATTTCAGAGATCCAAAGAGCCTATTACACCAATAATTTTATCTTGATTTGGCAACAAAGCTTATTTGCAATCTGGGAGAACTTGACCAAAATTACCAGTGGACATTTTGGTAGACTTGGGGGTTAATGAAATAGTACTGTGGTAAAGCATCCAATATGCAATTTTTTTCTGTAAGGTTCAACTTCAAAATTCAGTAATTTGACATTTGAGTCAACCAGTTCAATCAACAAAGTCAGCTAGCTGGTAGATCCTGTAAACCTTAATGTCTTTTAGAGAGATATAAAAATCAAATCATGATTGGACTGATTTCGTAATTTATGATCTAGTAGGCTAGAGCTATAGAATTAATTCAAGAATTGTACATTACCAAGTACATAAAGATAAAGATGTTGGATTTAAATGTTATTCTTGCAGAAGTTTACTTACCGCCATATAAGCATTTGTTCCAACATACGTCTTGGCTATGGAATTCACCAGCTATGAGACAAAACAGTCTGTTAGAACAATATAAAGATAATGTGGAAATAAAATGGGCAATTATTCCTCATTTAACCTACAATCATCATTTCTATAAATCAACTAAAAATTATGTAAAAAGGGAACGAATTTATCTACAAAGGCATTAAAAATGATTAAATCTCTCTTTTCTTTTTGAATGTGATTTCCCATTTAAACAAGCACAGCAATATAGTTTACAGCAGATAACCTTAAACAATTCACTTAAGCAGGATGCAAGTTGCTTTAGTACCCCAAACCCGCCTGAAATTAAAAAAAAAAAAAGTCAATTTGAAGGAGAATCTGAATGCTCTGGCATTCACAGTCTGACGGCTGGAGACGGGAACGAAGGCCCTTGCGTTACGTGACGGAAAGGAACGGTAAAGACGCTGGGCGGATAACAGGCTCTGACAACTCATAATACAAAGATGACCTTCGCTTTGGTCCTCGTGTTTGGCTGGGAGTAAAGGTGGCTGCAATTCAAATCAACATCACGGCACACTCATGGGTCACTATCACTGGGGGTCCCAGGGGAGGCCCAAAATGGAAATGAATTAAAATTTGTGCTGCACATTGGCCTTCCACCATTGTTGCTCCCAATATTAATTTTTATTGTGGGCCAGTTGGGTTCCCCAGGCACAGTTCCCACTCTGCCCTCCCTCTTTTGTCTGGCCCGAACGCTCTCCTATCAAAGCTGCATATCAATGAAGTTTGCTATTCGTAAGTAGTAATTACAATATCAGCAGTTTTTACTGTCATTAAACAATGAACAATCCTATTCTGATGAAGGAACCCAGCTTGGAGATTAAAAAATGAATAACACACTTCCCCACCGAGGGGAAGATGCAGGGTACTGTTTGGTGATTTTTCAGTCCAGGGAAAATAGACTGGAAAGAAAAGGGGACCGGAGGAGGTCAGGCTAGAAAGCACGGAGCCGTACCTGAGTGCTGACTCCGAAATCACACAGTTTGACCTGTCCCCTGGTGTTCACCAGCATATTGGAGGGTTTCACATCTGAAAAGAAATCAGAGTCCCAGGGTTACTGATTCCACATCTACCGCCTTGTGCAAGAAAGAAAGAGCCGCCTGCACACCGTACCACACTGCAGAAATGGCATCAGCTGTTCACCAAGAATTCTAATTACACATTCACTGCAAAGTACTTTATCGGGAGGCAAAAGGGAAAGTATTATCGCCTTGACTTTCAACCATTTCTGGGCTCTGAGTTAAGCAAAAGCGTATTCAAAAGGAGAGTCAGAGAAAATTCTGGTTGCAACAACGGTGAACACAGATATCATCCTATCCCAGCGAAGCAGGCAGAGAGAAGGAAATCCTGCAAGAGGGTTTTGTGAAAAACCTATCAAGTTACTCACGGCCTCAAAGAAGCAAGAAGGGGACAGGGAAGAAAGCAAAGAAAAATATTATCTGTACGTTGCCAGTTACAGGTCGCATCTGGGTGACACAGTAAGAAATGATATGAACTCTTGCCATCCCCTAGCTTGACAAATATTACTTCAGATGAGGCTCAGCAATTGATCTCAAATGCGCGTGTGGACGCACACACACGACCATTAGTCTCCGTCTCTTCAGCCTTCTCTTCCTTGACATTATTTCTGACAACTGTTACAGTGAACAGGAGAACTGGCCTGGCTTTCGCCAAGACAGCCAGCTGATAAGTAATGACACAACGGGTTTCTCTGATGCATCATCGGTGACAATAAGACTTCTCAGGAATTTAAGAAACCACCAGAGCAGAACAAGATGGCACTTTGGGCGGGGGGGGGGGGGTTGTTTATAGGTCACGCCCAGCGGTGTTCAGGATTCACACCTGTCTCTGTGCTCAGGTGGGGCTGGGGGGTGGGCATATGGGGTGTCGGGGATCGAACCCAACCCACTGTACTATAGCTCTGGCCCAAGATGGCACAAAGTAGCACCTGCTACCATCAAACTATGTTGAAGCATTTTTCAACATTTCATTTTTTTTTTTCCCCAGAGAGTCTTTCCCAAGAGAGTCTCTTGCCCGCACGCCTGGCTGTCTTTCCCGGGGCCCCTCGGAGGGGATGGGCTCCAGCTTCCCTCCTTGCCCTGAGCAGAGCTCCCGGTGGCCGAAGACCACCAGAATCTAGGCACAACCATGCTCGAGGCCCCTCTCCACATGTTCGGACAGGCCTCAAGCATGAAGGTACCGGCAGAGGAACCCAGGTGTGTGTAACCCCATCAACGGCCAACATCCAGAGACTTAAAAGCAAGCTCCCAGAAGAAGGTCTCTTATAACCTACTTCTCCCTCTGGGAGAAACTGGCAAGCTTCTGAGAGTTTCCTGCCCACATGGGACAGCCTTGCAAGCTTCCCATGGTGTATTCATATGCTAAAGCCAGTAACAAGCTGGATCTCATTCCCCTGACCCTGGAAGAGCCTCCAGTGAGACATCCTTGGGAGGGCCGAGTTGAGATAGACTTCTAAGATCTCAGGGAAAGGACAGATGGAGAGGTTACTGAGCCTGCCCAAGAAATAGATGATTAGCGGGATTTCATGATCGTGATTGTGATTGCTTTTTTCCCCAACATTTCACTTTCAAAAGCAAAAGTGGTCTGGAACCAATAACTTGCTATATTTATATAGCCAATAATTTTAATTACCTCAAAACTGATAGAGGCTCATAATTTCTGTGGAATTTGATGGTGTTGCTATGTCTGATTTTTGGTTCACATCTAGAAGTACTAAGGGCCACTGTTGGCCCTATGCTCGTGTGTCACTCCTGGCAGTGAGGAGGGGACCCAACCTATAGCTGAGACTCATACTTTTATTGTTTGGGTTTTGGGCCACACCCAGCAAGGCTCAGGGACCACTCCTGTGGGTGACACAGTACGAAATGACACAAGTTGGAGGACCGGATGTGGTGCTGGGGATCAAGTTCAGCTCAGCCGTGTATAGGGCAGGCACCCTACCTGCTGTGCGATCACCCTGGCCCCTAAGACTCATGCTTTTTAATGTGATATTCAATGCTTGCTAAAGGCCAGGTGAGCAGATGAGACAATGAATGGATGAAAATTATTCCATGTTGGCGATTCTGCTCCCATGGTCAGCTGGGCGTTTGTTTCTGTGGCATGCCTGCATACGAGACTTCTTTGAATACAGGTTGGTACAATAATGCAGGTAACAGCTTGCTTATCAACTTTATCTGCTTCCAATTTCCCCCATTTTTAGTATAAATCTTATACTATCGTAAAATTAAACTGCGTTTTCTGACTGGATTCTGACAATTCATGCTGATAATTCTTCAACCCAGTATCCCATTTCTGGAAGCCACGAGTCAGGCCATCAAGATTTTTCTCTGAACCACTAAAGCAGCTGCCCGTGCCACTTGCTGTAAAGAAGCCTCTGACAGGCTGGAGCAGCTATGGACCAACTTCACTGCTCCGGGGATCACCACCGCAACTAGTGTGTCACAGGACTTCTCTGTGTCTAGTTCTTCAGAGCACAGAACTTTAATCCTGCCCCTTGGCAGACTTTTAAAAAATGCTATATTAAATTTGCTAATGTTAACTGTCTTCTTCCCCAAGCATACCCTGAGACATCATTTGGATACACTCAGGGCCTTTACACAAAACCAATAGACTCCGGGAAAGGGACTTTAATTCCTTGGATGAGTTTTAAGATTTCTGCACCAGCCACAAACTTGGAATGTAACTTTGGACGAGGCAAGTGATGCTTTAGTTTCTGTCTGTGTCGGGAGGTCACTGGGGCCCCTGCCATGTCGATCTTAAAGAACAATGAAGACAGATGGAATAATGAATAGAAAATCACTTTTCAAACTGTCACGCACTCCCTCAGTGCAGGTAGTTATTACTACACATTGGTGATCAACCAAGCTGCAAGAAGTGGCCTATGCAGGCAGTGATTCCTACCGCTGCCGCAACGCTGGAGCTGAATTTGAGTAAACACTTGCCGAAAGAAAATAATTTCCCGAGCCCACTAAGTCAAACCATAAACTAATGTAATGTTTATCAGGAGACATTTTTGCTGTGCCAAATGCACTCATTCCTCAACGAGGCGACGGGACCAGACTCTCTCTGTTTTTATACTTGCTCGACAGGGTCTGTGTGAAACACGGTAGTTAAAGTGATCTTTGCACAACATAAATCAGGGGTGGGGCCCGGTCGAGCCTGGGGCTTCCGTCTCCCGAGTGCTCTGCTCCTGGTGCCCTCTCAGGCCGCAGCCATGCACGCAAGCAGCACAATCGAGCTCACTGTCCCTGGTGATCACTGCCAGCATGCGTGCCTGACCTCTGGCCACTGCAGCAGAAACGGCAACAAAACCGCAATTGGCTCCTCAGAAGAGCTCCGCGCTGGAGGGTGGCCTTGCAATGTGGGGGTCTGGGGGGGCCTGAGTTCACCCCCACCGAGAGAGCTCCCAGCGGCCGGGCTACCCTGGGACCGACCCCCGTGCCACCACCAGCGCTGGGCTCTGGTGCGGTGCCACCACGCCTGTGTGAGTGGCGAAGCAGGGCTGTGCAACTGGGCCTCACCCCGGAAACCACAGAGAAAGGGGGATGGGAAGGAAGAACAGTGAACACAGGGGACTATCACATTAAAATAAAGAATAAGAGCTGAGACAGAGGACAGCGGGTTAAGGCGTTTTCCTCGCACGCAACCAAAAGGGCTCGACGCCCAGGGCCACATATCTCTCTCCACTTTGGTAGAATTAAAAAAAAAAATTCCCAGAATTGTGTAAGCCTTCAGAATTATTTAGCATATAGTTTCCCAGAAATCGACACTAATTATTTAGCTTAGAGTTGCCCAGAAATCTATCCCAAAGTTTTTATTTATTTATTTCTGGTCTAGGACTGGAGCGGTAGCACAGTGGGTAGGATGTTTGCCTTGCACGAAGCCGATCCGGGTTCGATTCTTTTGCCCCTCTGGGAGAGCCTGGAAAGCTACCGAGAGTATCCCGACCGCATGGCAGAGCCTGGCAAGCTCCCCGTGGCGTATTCAATATGCCAAAAACAGTAACAACAAGTCTCACAATGGAGACGTTACTGGTGCCCGCTCGAGCAAATCGATGAACAACGGGACGACAGTGCTACAGACAGTGCCAGCATGTAAGATTTCATCCTCTAAATGCACAGGCCAAAGACTCAAGCAGATTGCTGTACAATTTCTTGAGCAATTTCTCGGGATGGTTTCTGACTCTGCTGGAATCTGCCCAAACGGTAGCCAGTTGGGCCTATTGGCCTATCTTTAAAAAAAAAATAAATGAATTTATTTAAAATTCATTTTTTTATAAAGTTGTTCACAACAATTGATTACATTCAATATTCAAACACGAATCCCACCACCATTACACCTTCCCACCACCATATTTCCATCCCAAACCCAAACCCTGACCCCAAAGCAGAACTGAAATCATTTATTTTGTATTGCTTGTTATGAATAACACACTAAAAATAATCCAAAAAAGGTGTTTCAGAGGAAAGTGTGTGAAGATTGTTGTATTTCACCCAAGAGCCATTAAGCCCTTCCATGTTACTAACATGGCCCGTCTCCCATCTACACTCAGACACCTTTTTTTTTTTTTCTTTTTGGGTCACACCCAGCGATGCTCAGGGCTTACTCCTGGCTCTGCACTCAGGAACCACTGCTGGCGGTGCTCAGGAGACCATATGGGATGCTGGGATTTGAACCCGGGTCGGCCTCATGCAAGGCAAACGCCCTACCCACTGTACTATCACTCTAGCCCCACCAACTGACTCTTGTTTAGACATAACACTGCTACCGACCATTCGAACTCTTTGGATCCACTTAAAGGCCTCAAGCTCGCAGCCTTCTGAGGCTGATACTAACGGCTTAGTAACTCGCATTTCTTATTTATTTATTTATTTATTTATTTTTGCTTTTTGGGTCACACCCGGCAATGCACAGGGGTCATTCCTGGCTCATGCACTCAGGAATTACCCCTGGCGGTGCTCAGGGGACCATATGGGATGCTGGGATCCGAACCCAGGTCGGCCGCGTGCAAGGCAAACGCCCTCCCTGCTGTGCTATCACTCCAGCCCCTCTTATTTATTTTTTTAATTGAATCACCATGAGATACAGTTACAAAGCTTTCATGTTTGAGTTTCAGTCATACAGTAACCGAACACCCATCCCTCCACCAGTGCACATTTACTGCCACCAATGTCCCCAGTCTCTTGGCCGCACGCCTGGCTGTCTTCCCTGGGGCCCCTCGGAGGGGATGGGCTCCAGCTTCCCTTCCCACCCCAAGTAGAGCTCCCGGTGGCTGAAGACCACCGGAACCTAGCTACAGCCATGCTCGAGGCCCCTCTCCACACGATCGGACAGGCCTCACGCATGAAGGTACCGGCAGAGGAACCCAGGTGTGTGTAATCCCATCAACATCAACATCCAGAGACTTAAATGTGAGCTCCCAGAAGCGTGCGGCTGCGAAGCGATATCTTGTAGCCTCCTTCTCCCTCTGGGAGAAACTGGCAAGCTTCTGAGAGTTCCTGCCCACCTGAGACAGCCTTGCAAACTTCCCATGGTGTATTCATATGCAAAATCCAGTAACAAGCTGGATCTCATTCCCCTGACCCTGTTATGAGCCCCCAGTGCGAGACATTGTTGGGAGGGCCAAGTCGCGAGAGACTTCTAAGATCTCAGGGAAAGGACGAATGGAGAGGTTACTGAGCCTGCTCAAGAAATCGATGATTAACGGGATTTTGTGATCGTGATCTGTGTATATATCTCTCTATATATGTATATGTATATACATATATTTCCCCCTAAGATTGGTTGCCTCCTACTTTAAATCCAATCAAATGTGTTGTGCTACTCTTGGTATATTAGCCATGTGGTCCAGGAACGGATTCACTCATGGGTGAGGCTCGTGCGAGCGTGTGGAGAGTGGCTGTGAGCACGGAGTGGCTGAGTTCTGGAGGTTTTCGGCTGCTGGGCCAGCTCTGTTGGGGCAGCGAGGGGAACTCACCCCCCCTTCCAGGTTGCCCTGAACAAAACCGCCTGCTGTGGGGTCTGGAGGCATGGCGATGGCGTACAGAGCCAGGAGTAAGCCCTGAGCATTGCTGAGAGTGGCCCCCACACCAAGAAACAAGCTCAGGGGAACACATGCTGTCCCGGCAGAGGGGTCCTGAGTCAGCAGGAAGCCCTGAGCATCGCCAGGTGTGACCCCAGAACAACATAAAAACAAAACCCAAACAAGAGCCAATCCAGTGAAAGGTGATCTGTGCAATGCAATGGATTCGCAGGATGACTGCGGTGCCGGAGAAACTCGGTTAGGCAGGATGGCTGCATTTGTTCAAAGCCAAGGCCACGGTGGGGCTGGTCGCTGTGGGACCCCCGTTCGAGCCCAGCTCCAAGGCATGCTCCGTGGTCTCCTCCACCAGCCTTGCCCCTCCCGCCTGTAACTGTCCAACAACTCCAAACAACATCTCGAGAATATCCCTTTATATCAAAATTCTATTTTTTGATTTTTGTTCCTAGTTTTCACCCTAAATCAAGTTGCCTTGAATCATTCCCCCACCCCCACTGAATAGGTGTGGTATAAATAATACTAGAACCTTTTTTGAACTCAATTTCAATCTATACGGCCGAATTTGAAGCAAAAACAATCTATTTAGGGTTTTGGATTTTGGGGCCACATCGAGCAGTGCTCAGAGCTGACTTCTGGCTTTGTGCTCAGGGAGTCCCTCCTGGCAGGCTTGGGGGACTTCCACGGGGTGCTGGGAATTGAACCCGGGTTGGCCTTCTATAAGGCAAATGCTCTACCTGCTGTTTTATTGCTCTGGTCGCAAACAAAATCTCTTTAAATGTTGGTATGAGGATGACTTCGTTGATTTAGGTTGCACTTTGTCTGAGTGGAAGTAAAATCTACTGATATCTGAGGTAGCAACAATCCTGAACTTACTACTTCGAAGTTTCCATTTAAAGCAAGCAAATTCTATAACTGCTACTAGATCCAGAAATACTGAAATGATTTATTTGATTTTTTTCCCAGTTTGTTTTCAACTTCACTCTGAGCCATAGACAACAGCACAACTGATTAGGCAGAAAGAAGGTGTTTTTATCTATGCTTATTTTAATGCAACCTCAAGTTGTGGAAAATAAACAGCAATTGAATACAGCAGAGAGCTCGTCATTCGGCTCACTTGCAAACATCAGAGTATTTTCTTCTGTAAGCAAAGCACAGAAAAAGATGAGTCATTAGAATGACTGATTACAAATGGTGATCATCAGGGCAGATGTAAGTCATTTTGGCTTAATCAGGTCATTAATTATTAGGGTTTATCAATTAGTTTTATTGAAGGCAAGGGAGTTTAAATGAATAGTAAGGCATTGATTTGAACTGCAACATTTATTTTCTCAAAGAAAATACAAATGCGGTTACAGAGAATCCAGGGATTTTAGACCCTTTTCATACCACTCAAAAGAAATACGCTGCTTCTTCTATCAACATAAGCCTTTCATGGAAAATCAAATGAACTCTTATCCCCGATGCATCAAATATCATGTTTGTTGCTTCCTATTGGAGTTTAGTTTTAATAGATCCTAGTCAAGAGGTCAGTATCATGTTGGAGAAAGTGAGATTAAGGCACAAAGCAAAATGATCCTTGAAAAATACCAGATTTTTAAAAATCTTCTTTCATTTTAGAAAAGGATATCAGTCATTTTATGCTGGAGGCTTTTAGAGGAGTCAGACTCGATTCCCATGGACCAGGTCATTTCTGAAGAAGCAGGGATAACATGGGAAGTGTGTGTGTATGTGTGTGTGTGTGTGTGTGTGTGTATGATTAACAGATGAAATGAGTTTGTTATGAGAATTAAGTGCTTAGCATTGCATCTTGCAGAGCACAATGAATTACTGGATGAATGAAAGGAATGAGGAAAATCTGTGGCAAAACTGAAAGCTCTCCATCTACCGGCAATGACTTCTAGGTAGGACTGGTGATGAGAATGACTCTGGGTATGAACCCTCCAATGGACTGGACCACATCCTAACACAAAAGAAAATACGTTTATTATACCAGCACACTTTTTTTTTTTGCTTTTTGGGTCACACCTGGCCATGCACAGGGGTTACTCCTGGCTCTGCACTCAGGAATTACTCCTGGTGGTGCTCAGGGGACCATATGGGATGCTGGGATTCGAACCCAGGTTGGCTGCATGCAAAGCCAACACCCTACCCACTGTGCTATCGCTCCATCCCCCACCAGCACACTCTTGAAGGCAAATTTCTTACAGAATGCTGAGTGCTGCTTCGATGGGATCACAGGGGAATTAACAATCACTCAGACACCACTGGATTCCTGTTGGAAGAATTCCTGTCTTTGGTGAGTACTCACAGTAAACTGGGTTGGATAATGATGATGTAACAAATATATGTGTTACAGCCACAACAGTCCATGAAGATTACAGCCAATTAGGATGGAGTTATGTTAAATAACATGAAGTATTGGGGCTGGCGAGAAAGGAGGGCTCTTGACTTGCACATGGCTGACCCAGAAAGGACTGCCAGCACCACATATGGTTCCCTGAGCCCTACCTGGAGAGATCCCTGAGCCCAGTCAAAAATAAGCCCCGAGCACAGTTGTACTAAAACCCTCCACCTTAGTTGTCCTAAACCCTCCTACTCCAAATAGAAACTAGTATGAAGTGCTTGGAAGATTATTAGTGGGAAGAATAGAAGAATTTGCAAACAGGTTCTCATGTCAAGCAGCAGAAAATAGTAAATGGATTTTTACAGGCACCTGTTAATGGTACAAAATCAACCTCAAAGGGTCTTTAAAAATTAAACATTAACTTACCATATAACCTTTGTGGTCACTTTCCTATTCTATATTTAATGAAGTATGAAACATTATACTTGCACTCATCACACACTATGAGTGGTAAGAAGGGTCTATCTTCTCGAAAGTATGTTGATGGTGGGTGATTAATCAATTGTGACCACAAACTTTTAAAGACACTTGAATGTCAACACACAAGAAAAGTAAAACACAGAACCAAGTAAATATTTGCATGGGAATAGCAGCATTGTTCATAAATACAATCTGCATACAATCCAACTGCATACAATCCAACTGTCTTCATTAGTTAATGAATGACAGAATGTGACATATCCATATAAGGACATTTGTCAACAATAAAAAAGAAATGATGGGGCCGGAGCAGCAGTTCAGTGGGGAGGAAGCTTGTCTTGCAAGTGGTCTACCCAGGGTCCATCCCTGGCATCCCATGGGGTCCTTCAGCCCTGCCAGGAGTGATCCCCGAGTGCAGAGCCACGAATAAGCCCTGAGCACTGCTGCGTGTGGTGCTAAAACAAAGCAAAAAAGGAACGAACTAATGTCACGTCCTCCAGGATGGATGAATCTCAAAGCATTATGGTGAGTGAAAGGAAGAAGTGAGAGGGGGGAAGTTTCTGCTCTGTTCACATCAAACGTCTAGAAAAAGCGAATGTGGAGCCAGAAAGAGATCTGAGAGCAGGGGCTACAGACAAGAAGTGAGTGCGAGCAGGCACGATGGCATGTCTGTGGGGGGGATGGTAATGTTTTAAAATGGAGTAAGTTACGGGGCTGGAGAGAGAGTTCAGTGGGTAGGCCCTCGCCTGCACAGACCCAGGTTCCACCCATCTGCAATGGGTCCCTGAGCCCCACCAGGAACGAGCCCTGAGCAGAGTCAGGACTAAGCCCTGAGCACCGCAGGTGTGATAAATAAACAAATAAACAAATAAGATGAAAGTAATGGTCACCTCCAAAGGGGAAAATTTCAAATAAGCTATATGCCAGTAGGGTGTTTTGTTGAAAATGAGCCTCAAAACACCACTTGACTTCTTAGGAAGTCATCACCTTCTTCCTAGTTTTCCAGGCGCTGTGTAGCCAATGTGGTTGTCACTGCCCTGCTCTATTTATAAGGAAGGTTAGATGCAGCATCTGTGGGTCACACCGAGCATATACTGTAGCCACGTGGACCAACAGCTAAAAAGGTGTACCCTGGTGTATATCACTGATGCACACTGTGACATTTGGGGGTGACATATTCATTTAAAGATACCGATTTTTAAATGCCACACCGTAGAGGTAAGATTAGTTTTCCAGAGGACTTAGCCTAGGTGTGCAACGGGCAAAGGAAACAAGTGGCTGGAAAATGCAAAGACAGTCAACCAAGCATTGTCGCCTCCGTAAATTCTAGTGACTGTCAGGCTGGTACCAACTTTTTTTTTTTTCCCTCACTGATTTGACCAAATTGACTGTGGAAATTGGTATCATGTTGAGACAACCCACGTAGCCACCCATAACCACCTCACACAGGAGCCGGCTCTTTGCACAGGCTGCATCAATTAGCCACGAACAATTCACAGAAGCTGCAGCCTACTCAGAACGGCCGGAGCAGGCGGGGCTGCTCACAAAAGGGGCCCCGGGCCTACTGCCCGGCTCCACCCCCAAAACAAGCAGGGTCAGAGGCGGGCTGCCCGGCCAGGAGAGGGCTGGAGGTGGAGGGGGCTGTTCAGAAGCAGATCAATGGAACCCAAAGTGGTTTGCATAGGAACCTATAAAGCAACGGCCGGGGAAGGTTACTTTCTTTTTTTTTTCTTTTTGGGTCATACCCGTTGAGGCACAGGGGTTACTCCTGGCTCATGCAGTCAGAAATTTCTCCTGGCGGTGCTTGGGGGACTATATGGGATGCTGGGAATCGAACCCGGGTAGGCCGCGTGCAAGGCAAACGCCCTACCCGCTGTGCTATTGCTCCAGCCCCTGGGAAGATTACTTTCAAAGAAAACTACGACTTTATACCTGCTATTCCCTGCAACTTCCTTTGTTCCTCCCTCTCTTCTATCCTTCTCCTTTCTTTTTTTAAATTTGTTTACTGAATCACTGAGAACAGTTTTCGTGTCTGAGTTTCGGTCAAACAATGATCAAACACCCATCCCTTCACCAGTGCACATTTTCCACCACCAAAAACCCCAGTATACCTCATATCCCACCTCTGCCCCTGCCTGTGTGGCAAATAACTTCCACAGTACTCTCTGTACTTGGATTATATTCAGTATTTCTACACCAGTCCCACCATTATTATCTGGGATTTTCCCCCAGCACTCAGACCTGCCGAAAAGGCAACATTAGACAATTTGCTTTCTATTGCTGGTTATGAATAGCATATGATCTTGGAATTCTAAAATTGTAATAATTAGGTTGGGAGAAATTTCTGCCAAGAGCCGCTTGGTTCCGAGATTCGTTTGTGTGTCTCTCTCCTCCTTTCCTTCCCCTCCCTCCTTTCCTTCCTTCCTTCCCTCTCCCTTTCTTCTATTTTTGCTTTATCTCCTTCCTTCCTTCTCTATCCCTTGACCTTCCCTCCCTCCCTCTCTTCCTTTCTTTCCTCCCTCCCTGCCTCTCTCCTGGCTTTGCACTAAGGGTTCACTCCTGGTAGGCTGGGGAAGGGGGATGCCAGGGATGAGCCTGGGTTGGCCGTGTGCAAGGCAGGTGCCTTCCCCAGCTGCACTGCTCTAGCCCCTCCCTGCACTTCCCTACCAGGACAGGAAGGTCATGCAGACAGAGAATCCCCTTTTGGCTGTGAGCTGGTCCCAGGAGATGCCGGAACCCACTTGGGTTCCATTCGGAATCCATTTCATTTTGTTTTGCGGTGTTGATGCTCGAACTCAGGGCCTCACACAGGCATAGCAAGTGCTCCACTGCTAAGCCACATCGCCGGCCCTGGAATCCATTTTGCTTTACACTTTAAAAGTACTGAATTACCTCTGTGCGTTTCGAATAAGCCGCACTGAAGGCTCTGAGATAGAGGTGTGGTGCCAGTCTTAAGGAAACATGAGTTCAGTTTCCAACTCTGGCACGTGGGTCTGTTCCGGGCATTTATGGAAGCAGGGATGGACTCGTCAACTCCTTCCCCTTCAGGAAGCTGCTGCACTGTTTCCCTCAGGGCCAGGAAGCCGCTCTCTGCTCACTTGGAGCCACAGGACGTTCGTGGACTCCTTTTCTAGTGACTTCTCCTAACTCTGTTTCAGCAACCTCCTCTCATTATGTTTAATTGTCTTATGAAAAGACAACAAATAATATATCTATCTGGTTATTTCTCGGGGACTGCCTTCTAATGGCTGAGAACAGCAGGTACAATTAAACAGAGACTATGCTGACATTCTGCATTACAGATTCATCTGTGCACAACAGGAACGCACTTAAGAGAACACTGCACCGTGATATAAAAGTTATTCTAATCACTCCATCATGTAATAAAGGGGAGGTCATCCAGACATTCTATGACAGCCTTAAATAAAATTAAGCAGCATAACCAGCTGTCGCCAAGGGCAGTGGCTGTCTAGGGCCCCATGATTCAGTTCAGAGTGGTTTTCCTCCACCGTATACGGACGACAGAGGCCTGTGCCTCTATAGCTTTCCCAGGGCTGCTGACCAGGCGAGAAGGCCCGGGGCTCTGAATTCTGCCTTCCCTGCGTCCTTTCAGAGTAAGGAAAGGTGTCCCTCTGACACGGTGGATCTGACACCTTCCCCGGACCCTGCCCACAGTCTGCTCTGTGCGGGGTGTGGAAGACACGTTCCCAGGAGCCAGAACGGCCTAAGGGTTCATGTGACAAACTACTTTTCCACCTCTGAGGTACCTCCTGTTTTACGACCCCGACTACGAACACTTCTCAAAGACAAGGGAAAGAACAGGCCGGGTTACTTCAGCTAATGCATGAACGAGCAGGGATATATTTTGATCATAGTCTCTACTTGGAGCATGTCCTGAAAGTCTTCTGATAGTCTGTTCTAAGGAAATACCAAAAATTACGGCAGATAACACTTATTTTGCCAAGTTCTGGGCCAAAAGGCAACATCCATCATTTGTGTCATCTCATTTAATTTTCATGAGAGCCCTTCAAAGAGATAGGAACCTTAACCCTATCTTGTAGCTAGAACAACCGAATCTCCAGTAAATGAAATAAAATTACATGCCCGCAACCTCACCCTTAAGGAGTCTACCCTCAAAGAGGTTGACAAACTGATGTGAGTGGGTTAAGGCTGATCTGAATTTAGAGGCCGAAGCTGAGGTGGAAGGTAGGTCTGGTCTTCAAGCCAGAGTTCTTCCAGCAGACAAGCAACATGTACGGCTTTTCTCAAGGCTGTCATTTAAGCTTTTCTCTTCTTTTTTTGCGGGGGTAGATAAGATACTTTAAACAACATGGTTTACAAAGTTGTTCATAATACAGTTGTTACAGGCTTTCAGTGTCTGAACACCAACCCCACTATCAAAGGGACCTTCTCTCCACCTCTGCTCCCATTTACCAAACCGACCCCTTTAGCAGGTGCACAGTAAGTTATTCTATACTGCTTGGTGCAATTAAAGGGCTAGAGGAATGATCAGAAACACCTCAGTGAAAGAAAATATGTGAAAATTCTCATAACTCACCACAGAGTTGTTAAGTCCTTGTCTGAAGATTTACTAAACTGTTGCTAATTGAACCTTCTGTGTTACTAAATCTTCGAGGAGATGCAGCCAAGCAGCTAAAATTCATGGGCACACTGCTCTGCCTCTGCCCCCACCCCCACCCCCAACGGCTGAGAACTCTGGGCACCCTTGGGAGGGGAGCAGGCCGAGTCCCTGATCTGCAGAAGGCCGGGCAGCTGCACCCACCACCCACTGCTGCAGTCACACCGACAGCTTGATTCCCACTTCACTAATAGTCTGCAGAGACACCGCGAAAAATTTCAGGTACTCCAGTGTCCAGGCTGAAAATTCTGGGGTCTTTTCACTGGCCCAGACCACAACCCTAAAGTGTCTGGATACGCGGCCACGGGACACTCCAAACTCCAGCAGAAGCACACCAAATTACACAGGAAAGTAGCAGGACGTCAACTCAGCCTCTAAACCTGAGTTTTGTCATCTGAAAATGAAGATGCTATGAAAGATTCCTTCAAGGTTCTCAGGACGCTGGAACAAAGTCAGCCCCACGACAAGTCTCACAGAGAAGGCCTCTGATGAATGACGGCACCAGACAGAGAAGGGGCTTCACCCTTCAACAGCAAAGAACAGATTCTGATTTCCACAGTGCTGGTGACCTTGAACCGTCTGCTGGGAGAGGGGACAGGTGGGGGGAGGCCTTCTCATTGCTAAGCATACTTGGTGGGATGCTTTATCTGAGGATAAATCTCTTCAACACTGAAAAGGAAAACAAAGGATGGATTTCAACACACCCTCCTCCCCCCAAACCCAGACACAAAAATATTACTTCTAGAAAATTATGATTCTATTTATCCACCGAAATACGAACAAATATGACTGGCATACAGTTGGGGTCATAAATGAACTGTGGCTCCAAACTCTACCAACAGAAATAACTTTCGTACGGGTGCTCCCCACACCTCCTGAGCCTCTCAGTTTGTCTGACGCAAAGTGGCCTATGGTGCTCGGGGGTTGGTGACGGCACTGCACACAGAATGGCTGGGCAGCTGGCCGGGGCATCTCCTTAAAGGCCAAGGGCTCATCGAAAGTGAGTCAGACACACAACGATCACAGGATCTGCTTGCAGCCCAACGTCGGGCAAGGGGCAGGATGTACTCAGTACCTTCTTCCCAGCTGTACTACAGGCCTTCCCTGGGTACCACAGGACCCTCGTTCTCTGCTCCTCCATGACCCCACCGATTCTCACTTTCAGAATGGAAGGCAGGGGGAAGCAGCCTCGCCGGTCACTCCCCCCCAGTTCCCCTAAAAGAGAGGCTTCTGCCTGTGATCAATCCAATCACACATGTATGGGAGAAAGAAAAATGTGTCCATGATGTGACCAATTTAAGCCATATCCACTTCAGGATGATAGAAACAGAGAAACCATGCCGTCCATAATCTTCTGTGATGGAGACGGTGTTTCCCCCTGGCAGAACCAGAAACCCACGCAGGTCATGGAGACCAACAGCTCACTCCTGCTGCTGCAGGGTAGTATCATGACATGGCATAATGCATGGTGGCTTTTTCCATCACTGAAGGACATCTGGATTGTTTCAATGTCTGACTACTTAGAATACAGATTTTGGATCTGGAGAGTTAGTGCAGAGCGGAGAGCACTTGCCTTACACACGAACTGACCCCGATTCAATCCCCAGAACCACAGACGGTCCCCCTTGCACCACCACGAGTGGAGCACAGAGCCAGGAGTACGCCCTGAGCATCCCCTGGAGTGGCCCAAGCCCCAAAGCCCTCACAAGCACAGAATAAAGATTTCATAAATGTCTGTAGAGATTTTTGCATGAACGAGTGTCTTCTTTCTCTCTGGGATCAGTGTCCAGGAGGGTACCTGCTGGGCTGTACGCTGCTTGCATGTTTAAACTGCTAAGAAATGCCAAATGACTTTCCAGAGGGTTGTGCCACGTTACACTGCTATCAGCCACGTGTCAGTGATTTAACGTCTGTGTGTCCTCACCAGCGTTTGGTGTTCGCATGATTTTTCATTTGAGCGACCGTGGCAGGTGTGTAGTAAAATCTCACGGTAGTTTTAACTCGCACGTCCTTAGTGGTTAATGATGGGGAACATCCTCTCAGACGCATCTCTACCGTGTGCCGAGTTGCACTGTCTCTTCGGCTCATTTTAATGCTGCTGTTTTTGACTGTTGAGTTTTCAGAGTTCTTTATATGTCTGAGACTCATGTTCTTAGGAAAGAACACCTGTCGGCCATGCTACCTGGGGTTTGCTTATCGCCACAGATGCAGAAAACCTGCGGGATTACCCGAGGTAAAGAGAATGAATGGCCAGCAAGAGGATGCGGGTTTAACTTCTCCAGACATTCCCCTGTCTGGGCAGAGAGCACGGGGCAACCTCAGCAACCCAGAGTTGTCAACAAGCTCGCTTCTTTCCTCGGTGACGGGGCGGTGTCTCTCCACCAGCCCCAATGTGTGCTCATAAGTTAACGTGATTAGTGTTTGCACTTAAAGGAGAGTAATCAGAGGATTCAAAAACAAGAACCAGAGCTGGAGTGATCGTAAGCATGTAAGGCACTTGCCTTGCAGGCAACTGATTCAGGTTTGACCTGTAGTGTCCCATGTGATGCCCCAAGCCCACCAGGGTGATTCCTGAGCACAGAGCCAGGAGTAACCCCTGAGCATGGCTGGGTGTAACCCCCAAACAAAAACAAAACCCCAAAAAAGCAAAAACAAGGGTGAAGGCGAAGGCATAACTGTGCCCCTACCACACATCCCCTCCCAGACCCACCTGACCAAGCCTGGGGCCCCCGCATCACAGCTCTGATCTCACCGCAGGTTACACGTTAAGAATGAGGGTGAGGTCTTTAACACAGACTTGGGGTGCTCAAATGCTAGATTTTTGCTAATGAGCCTGGTCCCCCAGAAGGCGAAAATCTAGCTTCATTTCAAAACTCAGTATGATCGTTCACTTCTGAGGTCAGCACGCATCCAGCAGGCCGCTGCCAAGAGGCTGCGACATGTCTTCAAAAATCATGTAAAAGGAACCGCGTGGGGAGAGAGCGCAACGGGCGAGAACACAGGCTTCGCGGGGAGCCTGGGCCCCGGAGCACTGCCAGGAGGGACCCCGGAGTAAGACACTGGGCGCAGTCTCTGGACTCCGCAGGCTGTACTGCTCTCCCAAAATGGAGCATGTTGGGACGCTCTCCATAACCCGCACCAGGCTGTTTCACCTGGGGAGCCCCGGAGGGGGGCAGGTGAGACCCCTCCCTGCCCCCAGGGGCCCAGCCCCCGCAGCCGAAAACTCCCACAACTCAGCCGCTGCCACGCTCAAGGCTGCTCTGCACACGCTCGGGCCGAGCCTCACCCACAGGTGTACGTATTCCTGGACCGCGCGGCTGCGGATACGCTACCTGTACACCAGGATTACTGCACCCAACCAATCTTAGAGGGAAACACACTTTTTTTTTTTTTTTTTTTTACAGATATAACGCACAAGGCTTAAGCTTTAACAACATGTTAGTGATCTCTTATAGGAGGGCTTAATGGCCCCTGGGTGAAATACAGCAATCTTCACACTCTTTCCTCTAAGGAAACTTTTTTGGTAGCATTTTCAACGGTATTTTCACAACAAGCAATACAAAATAGTATTATTTCAGTTCTGCTTTGGGGCAGGGGTTGGGGCTCGGGATGGAAACATCTGAAATATGGTGGCGGGAAGGTCTAATGGGGGTGGGGTTAGTGTTCAAATATTAAATGCAATCAACTACTTTATAAATAAAAAAAGAATTGCACGGAATGCCCATCATTTGACTGCTTTTTTGCATCTTCCTAACTGTCCCCTCATCTGAACCCTTGCATCTTACCTGGCGCAATCGCTTCCGACCAGCTGATTCTATCCTTGTTCCCCGTGAAGCCACACAGCGGCCTCCCAGCTGTGCCAAGCACACTGTGGCACAGCGCACCTGGTGTGGCACTTGTCCACACACATTACTTGACCCGTACTGCTCCCTGAGGCCTCAGTCCCCAGGACCAGGCAGATTACTCTCTATTTGCAATCTACTTTGGCTTTTGTTGTTTTTTGTTTTGGGGCCACCGGCTGTGCTCAGGGCTGACTCCTGGCACAGTGCTCAAGGCTCACTCCTAGAAGGCTCAGGGGACCATATAAGGTGCTGGGGCTTTAACTCAGGTCGTCTGTGTGCAAGCCAAGTGCCCTCCGCACTGTCCTGTCTCTTCAGCCCCTACTGCTCCTTTCCTCCACCTCCGTGAGCAGCCTGAAACGGCTTCTTTCTCATGCTTCTGATTTACTGTTTCCCCATCCTGCCCCTCTCCACGAGCACATACAGAGTGTTTGTTGTCTCTGATACTATGTGTCAGCACAGCTGGCACACAGTAGGCAGACAGTTCACTGCTGAAGGAATTGGTGGACAAGCCCGCACACTGAAATATTTCCAAGCTCACTGCCTGTGAGAGAACAGAGGGGGAACCGGCCAGCTGCACACACAAACACGGTTCTGGAGTCCGCGCTATCCAGGTTATTATTATTCTTTTTCTTCTAAGCGTCCCCATTTGTGATACAATCACCCCAGCCTGATTGCCAATTTTATTTTCTTAATCTAAGTTCTATCCTCATTACCCTTCCATTTCTATTTTTTATCCTCGGGGAGAGAGAGAGAGAGAGAGCAGTTTGTGCCGGGGCATTCTCACATCTTCCAAAGAAATGGCCTAGGTGTTAATCTTGCGTTTATGTTTGATGTGGGTAATGACGGCTGTGACTGGAGCTGCAGGTTTATTAATATGCAGGGCTCTCACCTCATTAGTGGCGATGTATGTTTTGAAGTTAAACTGCAGTGTCTGCGGTAATGCTGCAGCTGGCCCGGCAGACTTTCTCACTGTTCATTTACTTTCTTTTTACCCAGACGGTACCTGTGATGCTTACGGAGCTGCCACACGCACCTTTCATTTTCATTTCTTAATTTTTTAAAGTTTATTTTAGGCGCCCTGTATATGTGTTGATGACAGGGCTTCATGGGTGACACTCCCTCCCCACGCCTTCCCCTGGAGTGTCCACGTCCTCCAGCTCTGTCCCAGTGGCCACCTGAGTCCTCCTGCTTCCCCCCCACCCTGGGTAGCTGCCTACCAAAGCCCAGTTCTGTTTCTGTTGCCTTTGGTTAATTTTTTATATCCCAACTGTGTGTCTTTAGAGTCAATACATGAGATATTGTTATTACACACACTCTTTAATAAAGGTATCTTTTCAGAATGGTTAATTGTGGTGGAATTTTTCAACATTTAAAATAATTATGTCTTTATGTGGTGTCAAGTGTGTATCTTAGAAAAAAAGATTTCCAGAAATTTGAACTTGGTAATGCAAAGTCTGTCTACTTCCCCCAGCCTGATTTGGGAGTGGGTGTGTTTATTTTTTAAAAACTACAATAAATAAAGTCATCATAAGAAAACTTCTGGATTATTAAACCATTTTGATGGTTTATAAAGTATTTTTATATGCATCATCTTTTTTGGGTTTGTTTTCTGAGCCATACCTGGAAGTGCTCGGGGCTTTCTACGGGCTCTGCACTCAGCAATCACCAGTGGGGACAGGGGGACCCTAGGGGGTGCTGGGAATCAAACCGGGGTCAGTTGCACAACAAAGGCCTTGCACGCCATCCTGTCTCACCAGCCACCCAGTGAGATCCTTTCAACTTGCAAGATAATTTAAAAGTCGTTATTAAATTAATTTTTAAAAATTCGGGAGGCACACCTGGTGATGCTCAGGGTTTATTCCTGTCTCTGCACTCAGGGATCGCTCCGGCAGGGCTCAAAGGGCCACATGGGGGTGCCAGGGGTTGGACCCGGGCTGGCTGCTTGCAAGGCACGTGCCCTACTCACTAAACTACGGCTCTGGCCCCAATGTCCATCGTGACCAAATCCCAAAAGGAACCAAGCAGGGGCTAGAGAGAACACACAAGGGGCTGCAGAATGTGATTTGCACGAGGCAAGCCTGGCACCGCAGGGCCCCCCAACTACTGCTGGGCGCTGGAAGTAGCCCCTGATTACCATGCGGTAGGGCCCCAAACAAGAAGAATAAAGTAGGGCCTGTGGGACAGCTTGAAGGATTGGGGTGCATGTTTTGTAAGTGGCCGCCCAGGATCCACGCTGGGACTGACCGCCCAGCACAGAGCCGAGACCAGCCATCCCTCGGCCCAACCCTGGCACCTGGGGCAGCCCCCAGACCAAACGAACAAACACAGTAAGAAACCTGGGATGGACACAATACTTGCTGCTGCACTAGGGAAAGTGACTGCTGTGTTTCAATTTCCCAAACCTCTCTCACGGACGTGCTGCTTTATCAGATGGCCCGGAGAGAGGCAGGGATGCGGCTCAGGGGCAGAGAGTTTGGCTAACTCGCAGGAGGTCTGGGTTCCATCTCCAGCACCCACGAAACAAGACAGAAGCAAATAACTGAACAGCTAGTAGTAATGGCTAGCTTCCATCGCATCCTCCTGTCCATCCTGGAGATGCCTCTGGGAAGAGTCTTCGTCTTAAATAGCTTACCTGGGGCTGGCGGAGTGTGTGTGTGTGTGTGTGTGTGTGTGTGTGTGTGTGTGTGTGTGTGTGTGTGTGTGTGTGTGTGTGTGTGTGTGTGTGTGTGTACGCGTGCTCGCGCACTCCTCGCCCCAGAGCCACAAGTACCACATGATCCTCCAATTGCCTTTGGGGATGCTCGGGGGGTGGGGGCTCCCAAAAATGACACGGCTTGTATGCTGTGAATCATGTTTTAGAAATTCTACATTATGCTCCTACATATTTTTGACAGTGAAATTTTAGAGTGAAACACCCAGGAGCACTGTATTCCAAGGAAGCCATTTCAGGGTGAGAAACAGCTCTGATCTCTTTTCTCGTTAGGCAAGGCTATGTGGCTACTGTTTTGGGGCCATGCCCAGTGATGCTCAGGGCTGACTGCTGCTCTGTGCTCAGAAATCACTCCTGGCAGTTCCTGGGGCACGTAAGTGCTGCCGGGGATTGAACCTGGGTGGGCTGTATGTCAGGTAAGCGCCCTCTCTGCTGTACTATCATTCCAAACCCTAATTTCACAGGTTTTTTTTTTTTTAAATTGCATTCTTAAGAATAAGAACCTGATTTTGGGTGCGGGTTGGGGTGGAGGGGAAGCATTTGATAGGGAAGAAGATGATGATCGGGGAAAGCACAGACACTGCGATCAAGACAAAGGAGAAAGAGGCTGAGCTCACTCATTAGTATTTCTCTTGCACCCTTTCTTTTCACTCTCTGTGTTCTCACAGCCTGTCCTAGGCCCCCTCCCCCAGAAGAACCGCTGTCTTTGATTTGACAATGTGACACATATTCAGCCAGAATGCACATTATCATTCACTCAGAGAAAGCAAAAATGAGTACATGTGCTTTTAAGAAGGTACAGCAATGAGCTTATATAGCAAAAGTGTATAAACAAGTATATTACCTATTTAATTGCCTTAGCTGAACTTAAAAGCTCTGATCTTTAATTGCCTGATTGAACTGATCTAAAAAGCTACAATTTTTTAATCAAGGAGAAAATTAAATAGCTTTCTGGTAAATAAGAAGGCATCTTTAATCTTATTTTTATGGAATCTAAGTTATTAAATATGGACAAAACCTCTAAAATACCCAGTTAGCAACTCCTCCAGCTAGAGTCAATTCCTCATTATGATGCTTTCACAAACATCTCCGGGGACACTGGGCTCCTCCAGCTCTTCCCGGAAAAACATGCTTTGAAATTCAGAAAGTGAAAGTTTCCATGAATAACTAGGAAACTCAGAAGCTAAATATATCCAGTGAGGGGTTTTACTGCAGCCTGTAATTTACATAGCTGAGCACCCCTGATTCTGGGGAAGCAACTGTTGGTCGGCATTGTATTTCATTAGTCCTTCTACCTAGACAGATCAGAACAGGATGCAGGGACACTCACTCACGGGTACTTATTTAAAGCTGAAATTCCTTCAGAGGTCAGACTGCCTCCCGATCACTGACCCCACACAGTCCTGGCCGATTTCTTCTTCCCACAGTGGCTTTCTCTGGTGAGTTAGTCCCTTGGAACTGAACAGGCAGATTAAAGAAAGAATACAGGGGGAGCGACAGTACAGTGGGGAGAGCCTTACCCTGCACACAGCTAGCCCAGTTCGATCTCTGGCACCCCAGATGATCTCCCGAGCCCACCAGGAGTGATTCCTGAGTGAACAGGAGTCACCCCTGAGCATTGCCGGGTGTGGCCCCCAAATAATAAATAAATAAAATAGATTACAGGCTTGGGAGTCCTTTTTGAATCTCTAGACATCACTGATAAGAGGAAACTTTCTTTTCTGGGGGCAGGCAGGTATCTCCTCAGAAGTGCTCTTCCAGGTGATTCTCAATGATCCCACACAACAGTGCTCGGGGACCACGTGGCACCAGTGATTGAATTGGGCTCAACTGCAAGCAAGGCCTGAACCTTCATGCCTGTATGAGATGAGATGTCTCTGCCCTAAAAGGCTCCTGGCTCCTTCCTTCCTCCCTTCCCCCTCCCTCCATCGCTCTCTTCCTCCCTCCCTCCTTCCCTCTCTTCCTCCCTCCCTCCTTCCCTCTCTTCCTCCCTCCCTCCTTCCCTCCCTCCCTCCCTCCCTCCCTCCCTCCCTCCCTCCCTTCCTTCCTTCCTTCCTTCCTTCCTTCCTTCCTTCCTTCCTTCCTTCCTTCCTTCCTTCCTTCCTCATACCCAGCTGGGGATGGAACCCGTGGCTTCATACAAGCGAGGCAGGTGCTTTTACCACTGAGTCACATTCCTAGTTGTGATTTCTGGTTTCTTTTTTTTTTTTTTGTGGGGGGGCCACACCCAGTGGTGCTCAGGGCTTACTCCTGGCTCTGTACTCAGGGATCACTCCTGGTGGGGCTCAGGGGACTCTATGGGATGCCGGATTGAACCCAGGTCGGCCATGGGCAAAGTACGTGCAAGGCAAGTGCCCTACCTACTGTACTATCTCTTTAGTCCCTTTTTTTTTTTTATTAGTGAAGAAAACCAAGAATCATGGCAAACAATTAAACCATATTTTCCTGTCTAATATCTTATTTAGTGTTATTAAGACCGCTGAGAGAGAGAATTCATTCGCAATGTCCTGGTGCTAAGGCTCACTTTAATAATATTTGCATTTCCATGGCAAGTTCCTTAATGAAGGCTTTTACTATGGAGAATTGATGTCTTCCTTGAGTGTCTTTGTCAAATGGACAGCAGATGTCCATAAAAATCAATAAAATGACAAGAATTGACTACCGTTTTCATTCCCATTTAAAAGGCTATAACCACTTTATAGGTTGGTGCATGTCAAGAAGTGCGAGGACGGGCAACAGAAGTAACATAACTCACACTGTATTAAACACCATTTCCTCTTAATCTGCGCGGTGAAAAATATTTATAACTAAGAAAAGTAGATTTTTTTTTTGGTTTGTTTTTTGGGGCACACCCGGCAGTGCTTGGGGCTTGTTCAGGGATCACTCCTGATGGTGCTCAGGGGACCACATGGAAGGCCGGAGATCGAACCCGAGTCAGCCAGTGCAATACAATGTCTACCCACCTCATTATCACCCCAGCTTCCAGAACCAGGGAAAGTAATACTAACCACTCACTCTATCTATATGTACATGATTTTTACCAACCATATCACAGACCTAGAAAGAAAAATCAATCTTTAAAGAAAAACTTGGCTTATAACCCCATTTTATCAGCATAAATACCGGTAAGAACGAAATTGATTCATGAAGAAATTGTAAAATTACCACAGCAAAAATGTTTCAGTGACATGTGATAGCATAACTGAAGACATTTTTCTTTCTCATAGTTTATACTTTTTAATTTTTAAGTCCCCTTTAATTACATCTGGTATGTATGTTGCTGCATTTCCCAAATGTGCATCAAGCTAGGTAGAGCAGACATATAAAATGAAACAGTACTGGTCAGTAAAATGAGACTGAACTTGCTGTGTTAAAAAGTCTGCTTCTCACTGAATAATTTTGTCCAAATGAGTTGACATTTGGGAGCATTACATAAAGAGAGGTTTCTTTCTCGGCATTCAAACAATTATCTAGCATTCTCTTAAGTTCTCTGTTGATAGTCAAGGAGACTACTTTCTGATGATTCCACCCTTTCCTTAATTAAAGTTTCACTTTCAAGATATGTGACAATCTCTTAAAGAACTGTGTGTGGGGTCATCTGATATGCCCAATAAAAGGTGGGGTGCAATTATAAAGACAGTGAAGATTTTGCATTAACTAGACTTAAGAAAAATAAGCTGCTTTGTCATTTTCAAATACTATGAAAAACCTATTTACATATTTGGCAAGCATGATTAATTAAAATATGAAGTTTATAATCAAAAACTAAGCAGTTGAAGGAGAAGAAAATTTCAGTAGCTATCTTTTTCTGTTTTTACTACCAAAAACATGATCCTGGCTTAAATAGCATATCCATTATTCATCTTCAAAATCAAGGTCCACACATGCTTGGCCAAAACATTTTGATAAAATCAAGAAGAGAGAAATCGTACCAACTATCCTCAGACCATGACACTTTGAAAATGGAAATAAATCATAATCAGAAATGGGGGAAAATCAAACTCTAGGAAATTAAATAAATTTTAAACTGTCAGAAAAAAATCCATTATGATTATATGGGAGAAAGAAAGAAAGAAAGAAAGAAAGAAAGAAAGAAAGAAAGAAAGAAAGAAGGAAAGAAAGACAAAGAGAGAAAGAAAGAAAGAGAGAGAGAAAGAAAGAAAGAAAGAAAGAAAGAAAGAAAGAAAGAAAGAAAGAAAGAAAGAAAGAAAGAAAGAAAGAAAGAAAGAAAGAAAGAAATAGGAGAGAGAGACAAAGGGAGGGGGGCACAGCCCAAAGGGGAGAGAACTAGCTAGATCTGTCACAGAACTGAGCTTCCAGGGACAGGGGCATTAGGATCATTCATATACACATGAAAGTATCATTAATAGTACAGTAAATCACCATATCTCAATAAAAATGGAAAAAGATCAAAGTTCAGAGTCAGAGAGACAGATCAAAGGGTGGGTTCACTCCCTCAGACCACAAGGACCCTGAGTACAGCAGAGAGACCCCTGGAGCAGAAAGCTGGGAGTAGCTCCTGAGCACTGCCAAATGTGGCCTAAAACACAAAACAACACACACACACACACACACTTTTGCACGCGCGCACCCGCACACAAAATCAAGGTTCAAGAGAGTACCCCTCACCCCAAATTAAGACAGAGCTTGAAAGTTTAGCACATACCTCTGTGTAAAATCTTTAAACTCCACAAATAGGTAAGGCCTTTAACAACCTAAATGCAAGGAAGAGAAAACAGTACAATGACGGCTTTATAGGGACAGAGACACACTTAAACTTATCATCCTATCAACCACACTTCTCCCTTTAAAACTATCAATTAATAGGGGCTGGAGCAACAGTATAGTGGGGGGACACTGGCCTTACATGTGGCCAACCTATGCTCAACCCCCAGCTCCCCACCTGGTCCCCCGAGCCTGCCCAGAGTGACCCCTGAGTGCAGAGCCAGGTGGAAGCCCTGAGCATCAGCATACACTGAATCACCCCATTTCTGGGCCAGCACAGTCAGGGTGTAAAGCGTTGAAGCTATAGGCTCCTTTCTCTAATGAGCACAAAATTTTCTGAAGAGACGATATGAGGAACTAAAGACACAGGTGTACGTGCATGTGAAATGACCTGGAAATACATCCGCAAAGCTTTTTTTAGCACAGACATGGCAGGAAGAGAGAGAAAGAGGGTAAAATAAATTTTTTTTTTTTACTTTTTGGTGGGGAGGGGAAGCCAGGCTCTGTGAGACTGACATTCTGGGGCTCAGACCAGCGATGCGATGACACTGGTCAGTCTCCACCAGGGTCATCCCGCCTGCTCTCCTGCTCTCTGGTACAAGCAGCAGAGCGGGGCAGGCCTGGTGGTGTGACAAAAGCATGCATGCCCGTTGTCTGCACGCTCTCCCCAGCCCTTCACCTGTCATGTGTGATTTCTGTATTTCCACGTGTAGAATTCAAAGTCAGGACATTTGTAAACAAGGAGAGAGATTTTTGGTTTGGGGCCAGAGCTGGCGGTACTCGGGCTACACGGAGTACAGTGGTTGGTGTCCCCTGGCAGTTCAGAGGGGTCCAGTACTGGGGGTGGATCCCCCCCCTTGCTTAGCCACTGAGCTACCTTCCCGGCACCAGGGAGAGACGGATTAAAACATGAACTAAGGAACCCGAGGGAGCTTTTCCTCTAAGCAGTCAGGAGACTTTACCAAGCTCCCGGGGCTCCAGAAACAGACTCAGGTCAAGAAAAAGAAGAAAGTGTGGAGGCAGGGATTAAAAAAATGGGTTAAGAAGTGCTGAGGCAGAAACTCTTAAAATATGGAGATTGGAAAAGATTCAAAAACTATTACACTGTTCTGAGTCTAAAAAGACAAAACAAAACAAAATCCAAACACGTACAGTACATCCAGTGTCTAATCCTAGACTGGAAGTTGCATGAGAAACCCGCAGGGGAGGGCTGGGGCCACACTCGGAGGAGCTCAGGACTTACCTCTGGCCGTACGTGGGGGGACCACATGTGGTCCAGGTGCTGCATGAAAGGCGAGCACCTTACCCCCTCAGTGTCTCTTTGGCCTCTGGATTAGTAATTTATCATTTGTAAAAAATTCCTTCTCTTATAATACTTTTTTTTTTTTTTTGGCATTTTGGGTCACACCTGGCGATGCACAGGGGTTACTCCTGGCTGATGCACTCAGGAATTACTCCTGATGGTGCTCAGGGGACCATATGCGATGCTGGGAATCGAACCCGGGTCGGCCGCATGCAAAGCAAACGCCCTACCTGCTGCGCTATTGCTCCAGCTCCTTCTTTTAGAATATTGTTGGACAACTGGAAAAATACTGAATACAGGTGGCTGGTTGTTGCTTTATATGAGTAAAAATCAGTATGTATGTAATTATATCATTGATATACATATACTCTTGTATTGATGCTATTTTCCCAATTTTGATGAGTATATAGTGTTTAGGCAAGTAATTACTTTGTTCTTGGGGAATATACTCATGAAATATTGAGGAGGCACTAATATTGCAACTTATCCTCAAAACATTTCAGGGAAAATACAGGTATGTGTTTTTAACCAAAAGTGGTTAGCCTTAAATAATAAAGGGCTCTGGATGAGACTGCGATGGAAATTCTTGCCTTTAGTCTAGCCACTTTCAGGTAAAAAGCATTATTCCATGAGGATGTTTCCTCCCCAAATGTTTCCAATGATACTGGGGCCTGAGAGACCCCCGGTCAGAGAGACTGGGAGACAGAGTCAGGCCAGCTGTGCGTGTGGGGCGACCGGACTGGGCGGTCAGGGAAACTCAGCAGGAGATGCAAACAGAGGCAGGGCCAGTCTCTGGCCGCCTGGCTGCGGGGCAGAGAGGTGGCTCACGACAATGCTGAGAACATGCCCATCAGGCAGGAAGCTGGGTCCGATTCTGGGAAGGGTCCCCAGTCCCCCTGAGCACCAGCAGGTGTGGCCTCCAATTCAAAAGAAAGAAGAAAGAATATCTGGTCCAATGGACGCATGAAAAGAAGACGTTTCCGATGTCCTAAGGACTCGAGTCCCAAGAGCTCTCTTCAGTATGGGAAATTTAAACAACTCATACAATAAACTAAACAATAGTTAAATCAGAACAGTTGTAACAAGAAATGCCATGTTTTTATTCCTATCCATGACCCTGCACACACATGAATGGGAACTGGCAATTTCAAGTGAAAAGTAACTGAATGATGTACACATCTTAAAAACAAAAAGTACAGAGGTTGGACCAGGGTTAGATTCCTGCTCCCATGTGCCTCCCGGTCATCTCTGGGTATAGCTGTGGAGGCCCCCCAACCACCAGTGGAAGCTTCCAGTGGTCCCAAACACTGCAAGGCTGGGTAGGCTCAGGACCCCTGGGCTCTGGCACCACCTCCCCAGGCGGGAGCTCAATACTGCCTGGAGATACTCAAGCCCCCAAAGCACCTCAGGGGAGATGCGTAACCTCCCAAAAAATAGCAAGAAGCCCCCAAAATGATTAAAAATGGGGGTTGAGGACTTAGTATGCAAAGATTTTATTTGACAGAAATGGACTGAAAGCAGCACGAAAAAATCAGAACTGCATAGAGAGAAAATCAATTTCCAAATACTAAATTTCTCGAAGACAAAAATCATCATCAATTAATGCTGAGCAGAGGTTAACATACTTTAATTATTCTCAGAGAACAAAACGCACCACTAAAAGATTTATGGACACAGTATGATCAACTCCACAGTGTCTATTTTAGGCGAACAGAATACATTTTTATAGCAAATGATTTCTTCCAGGGTTTAGAACAAGTGACATTGCAATAAACACATGTATATATCAAAATATCAGCAATAATAACTTTAACACAAGAGTAAGGAACAGGACCAAGTTATTTCTCTGTGCTTATAAAAATAGCACAGAGAGTAAACACAATTTGCTCTTTGACTATGAGACAAGGTCATTTTCTTGAGTATGTAAGTAATCATCTTCTGAGAACTAGAAATAAGGTTAACCCTCAAATTATGGGCAGAGTGTTAGGTTATGAAACCATCCCATAAAAGGGAGCTCGTCACTAAAAGCTGGTGCAACAGCAAATGAATAACCAGGAAAGACGGGGTGGAAGGCAACCACCGCATTCAGATGTTCAGGCAGAAAATAAAAATAATAAATACCAAGACTGGGACTTGTGATAAAATCCTAAATTTCGTTAGAAATTAAAAAAAAAATTGTTTTCCCACCTGTCAAAATCAATACCGTTTCCCTCCGGAAGCATATAAGCATCCGTTAGGGGGGAGCAAGGCAACTGTCTGCGGGAAACCTCGCCGGCACTATTGGTATTCTGGAGGCCGCATATCACAACGACAACTTGACAAAGCCTTGACACGAAAAGTACTTATATCTGCTGCCAATCAGTCACTCGGTGACATGTCAAGTGCACATCCTTTCAGGGACAGCTTCCATCAACATTAGCACTCAAAGTGCAGTGTACAGTGTCACTGCTTCAGACACGAGAGGAAAAATCAAACAAGAGAGGTGGCAGGGGAGGCGACAGGGCGCTCCTCTGTGCCAGGAGGTGGCATTCAACGGGAAGCAGATAAAAATCGCTAAGCGAGTTGGGAAACTTGCTCGGTTGGTTTGCAGAGATTTCCTTTGGGGGGCAGGAAATGTCCTCTTGCCCTACCTCCGACCAGAGACTATCTGAGGAGGTTCATTCTGCAATGCACCTCAGATCTTTGGGTCTATGTGCTAAGTCAAGATCATTGTTAACTTGGTTTTGTTTGGGGGCCACCCACCTGGTGATGCTCAGAGGTTACTCTTGGCTCCGCACTCAGGAATCATTCCTAGCAGTGCTCAGGGGACCATAAGGGATGCCACGGACCAAACCTGGTCAACCGCATGTAAGGCCAGTGCCCTGCCCATTGTACCGTCTCTCCAGCCCCTCACTGTTACTTTGGGAAGGGAAAGAGGCCTGGATGTGTCCGAAGACAGGAAAAGAATCTGGAACAATGAGCTGGTCTGGAGTCAAGCAGTCCATGGTTCAAACTATTACTCATGGGCATACAACCACTCTGGGCAAGTTATTTAACTCTCTACAATGTGCACATGTATAAAATATGTTCAAATAATCTACACAGCTTTACAGAATCCCTATATGCATGAAAGGATACAGCACCTGTATGAAAAGCACCTCTCGGGGACTCGTGCAAGAAAATCTACAACACGCACCTAGTTCCTCCCTCCTCCTGGTTCCGGTGCTTCTGACTTAGCAATAGCACCAAGGTGTTTCCTTGGCCTCAGCTGAGAGAGCCCCCGGAAAGACTGTTTATTGTCCATCAGAAAACCAGGAGGCTGGTCAAGGATGCTGGGACCCCACTCAGGCTGTGAGAACACTGACTGCACAAACCTGATTGGTCCAATCCTACCAATGCTTGGTAGCTGCAACAGGAGACTGTGTTTGTAGCCTATTAAAATTTGCATAAAAATATACTTTCCCCAAAGTATATGCCTGATATGCCTGATCTATGCATGTACTGAGTTATCTCTGGCATGACAGCCCCCCTCCCCTATGCCGTCCCCCTAATTATCCTGGGTAGCCTGGTGAGCTCTGAACAGTAAAGAGTGGCCCCTGAGATGAACGGTACACAGAGTGGCCCCTGAGATGAACGGTACACAGAGTGGCCCCTGAGATGAACGGTACACAGAGTGGCCCCTGAGATGAACGGTACACAGAGTGGCCCCTGAGATGGCCCCAGCAGCCCCCAAGTAATACTGGGCCTGAGAACCCCAGGGTCTGGTCCGCACCGCCAGGCTGAGTATTACTGGGAATGGGTGTGCAGTCCTGAGGGTCAGAGAGGGTGACGCTGAAAATAACAAGTAGACGGATGATATGCAATCATATGTTTTTTCTATTTACTCACACACACACACTTTGGAGGCATTACACATGCTTAAGCCTCAGTACATCTCATAAGAAGCAGCAGATGAAGAGCAAAATTATCAAAAGTAGCTCTTCTACTCTGGCCATGGGCAGTTTCCATTATTATGACCTGATGAGCCAGAAAAGCTGTAGAATTTGGGCACATCTAGAAAAGCCAAGGTCTGATTTAAATTGCCTTTCACTAAAATAATTCTTGAAAATATTTTTCCTCAATAGGCTGACCCCGTCTGTGAGCTGGAGTGTGTAGTGTGTGTGTGGGTGTGTGTGTGTGTGTGGGATGTGTGTGTGTGTGTGCGCGCGAACGCGTGTGTGCACGCATGCAGTGACTCCATTCACTTCCGGGATGCCTGCATGGGGGAATGAAGAGTCTGTGGCCTTGTGTGGGAGCCCTTCAGGGGAGGGAGCAAAGATTGATGAAGTCCCAGAAAAACATGCTTCTCCTCTGAAGGTGGCCAATTTCTATTTTAGCCAAGTTCAATAGATAATGGAGTATCTAGTTTTTTTTTCTTTTTCAATTGGCATCCCTGCCTTTTTTTTTTGCCCTTTATTATACGTGTTATTAAACTTAAGAGCCAAGAACTGCCAAAAGCCACAAAGCATCCATTCCCCCTGAGATTAAAGGAGGAAATGAAACATTTTTATTTTCATCTAAAATCGTGATTTAAGGACTCAAATTTCATACTGAACTAATCTACCTAAACATGTAGATTAGAAGCGATTTAGCAGCAACAGCATCAGAAAAGAAAGTTCTCATCGCCCTGGGTAGTTCACACTAATAATTAGAAGGAAAAAAGGAAAGCTGTGAATTACAATGAACTAAGACTAAATAAGTGTCCATGTTGGATGAAAGGATGTGAGTTGTCAGTTTGATGTATAATGAACGCGAAAATCAGCCATTTAATTAAATGGTACATGGTATAATCACTTTGTTCTGCATTAAACTATTTAAGCCATCAGAGTACCTTTAGTTTAGCAATTGTTTACTATTATACCACCCCATGACTTCGCTTAGACACTGTTTAGCCCACATTATTCCAAGTTTGGAACCTGGGGCCTATGTTAGGTTAGCTGATATATTTCACTGGTTCATTAGTGAATATAAAAAATGGGGAAACAGTTTTTGAACACAAATGGAATAAATTCTGAGATGTAGCTTATGAAAAATTAAGAGCCAAGACATAAAGGGCTGGTACAAAGCAGGCATCTCCCTGGCCCCAGACAGTTCTATTTTAATGCAATAATTTAACAACACAAGCAACAAATATATAAGTATTTTCAAATCATAGGCCCTAACTAAAGAATGCTCAAAAGAATAACTCTGAAGAACTTGGAGTCTTTCCTGGACAATGCGAGGACTGCATGTCCCTGGAAGAAAAGGCAGGCCTGCTCGGAGGACCCATATGCAGGTGTCACATGCCTATGTGGAAACTATGGGCCAGTCAATGAAAAGAACAAAGGACAGAAGCTCTAAGAGGGTTGTAAAACCCCAGTAAGTCAACAGGAACTGAAGGAATTAAAAAAAAATCACTCTGAGAAAATATGGGAATAGAGTTACTAGAAAGATAAAATGGTCTAAATTCCAGGAGGCTCATACACTCACCGCTACTGCAATTCTTCCCAAGACATGCTCCGGAATTTTTCTATATACATCCAAAGATCCCCCTGTAGAAACAGACATGCGGTATTATGTATTCAAACTACTCTGTACTATGGATTCAAACTACTGTATCAGTGCACTGGGTTTCTCTCTTAGGTATTCAATATGCTAATATAGTTTTTTCTCTTCAATCATGCATGAGGTTTATAATTCAAATAGGTTTTTAGTCTGATTTTTTTTATGATCTAACTGTACTTTCAGGTGAAACATCACTCGATATTTCCCCTTTTATTTCCAAGTGTACAGTCACATGCATATACAAACTGTAGAAAAACAAGTTAAGCACAGGCTAAAAGGTATGCACTTAATATAATCCTAAACACGTGCATTTAGTGTAACCCTAAATATGTAAATATTAAATATGCATTTAATGCAAGCCCAAATAGGGTGAATTTAATGTAATCCTAAATTGTGTGCAAATGTGACTGTCTTACACCACACAATAGTTTTCTTGACTATAAACCAGGACTCCCTCTTAGAACTTTTGCAGTAACCAAATAAAAATCAACAAATATAAGATACAAACTACACATGAAAACTAATCCTGTAAAATAGCAATGTTAACATCTAAGAAATTGGAAGTTATGCTTCAAGATATGGTAATCAACCAAGACAAAGTCAGACTTGTAAGTTAAGAGTGCTCAAAATGTTCTTAAAGAAATTCTCTCTAGTTACTTTGAAAAATCACTTTGTGGGTTAGAGAAGAGAAACAATCTTTTATACCCTAACACATTCTCTACTTACCTCTTCCACCTCCTCTACACTCAGATTCGGCAGTCTGAGAAAACCTGAACTGTTTGGCTATGAATGTAACAAGGCTGGGCCACATCTATCTGTGTTCAATGATCAGCCTGGATAGTATCTCAACTAGAAGACAGCAGACGCTCAATAAACAATATTAAATGGTTACATAAATGAACGAGAAATTGTCATGTATTTCACCCAGTAGCAACAGTTATCCTGAAAGGAATTTCCAAAGAAGACACCGTGACATGTTGCAACAGTGCCACTAAAATAACTGCAGAACTTCGCTGGTGACTATTTTGAAGGAATCAAAAGTATAAAGAGAAGTGTATGCTTGTTAAATTTTATAAGTGGTTTAAAAATTCCAGGAAACTGAACAGAAAATTACTATTCACCATATAGGAACAGTTTGAACCATATATAATAAGCTTTCAGTAAAACTGAGGTCCATAGTCATTCTGTTTTATAGAAATTACTTGTTTATATCAGAGGTTAACATTCCTATGTACGACTTTACTACTGGATGATTTGTAAGTATTCGTCACATGATATTAATACAGAGTAAGTCATTCTTTTGAAATGCAGTCAAGTCTATTTTACAAATATGATTACTTTATGTCAAGCTTTCTTATGCTGAACATAGGTATTTTCCCCCGTATGTATATACGTGGACTGGAACAACAGCACAGCGGGAGGGCATTTATTTGCCTTGCATGCGGCTGATCCAGGTTCGATTCCTCTGTCCTTCTCAGAGAGCCCGGCAAGCTACTGAGAGTGTCCCGCCTGCACAGCAGTGCCTGGCAAGCTACCCATGGCGTGTTCGGTATGCCAAAAACAGTAACAACAAGTCTCCCAATGACATTACTGATGCCCGCTCGAGCAAATTGATGAACAAGGAAGACAGTGCTACAGTGCAGTATGTATATACATGTCTGTAGAAATGGCTTTTCTAAATGCTACTTTATATTTACACTGCTTAAAGAAGGAAGACACCACTTCTTTAAGACAACTTCCACTTGTATCTTCCCTATTCCGACAAGAAGCTGGTAAACCGAAGTGCAACTCACTCTTTTACTTTGTCCCTGAATGCTACCGGGAAGATAAGAAAAAAAAAAAAGATATTTCTGCAATGAGCTGAACCATCCTTACTTACTAAAATGGGATTCTTATTATAGATGCAATAAAAGTGAAAATATTGTAGAAAAAAATATCTTATGTTCTCATTGATCTTTCAGACGAACTGGCAGTTGCAAGAATAAACTGTATCACTGTCATCCTGTTTTTAATCAATTTGCTTGAGCGGGCACCAGTAACGTCTCCACTGTGAGACTTGTTGTTACTGTTTTTGGCATACTGAATATGCCACGGGTAGCTCGATCAATTTGCAAGAATAAACAGTCTCAATAAGATCAAGCTTCATCTGCTGGTCTTTGGAATACTGAAAAAACGAGGTTTATTGGGTCAGTCCTTGATGGAAGGGAATCGCTTGTCTGGCTCAAAACCAGAAGGCGCAAATGCATTCAGATATACAGTAAGAAGTCCTCAGAGGAGGTTTGTTTTTACATGGGATATAAATCAGGGCCTAATTAGCTAAATGGACAACAGTTTCAACGAGCTAAAATAAAAAGCCAAAGAATAACTACCATGATCAGCAGAACAAGCCAAAAGAGAATACTCCTGGAAAGAATTCACTGGGTCAGAGATCCCCACCTCGAGTCGTCAGGCCCTGGGTCCTTTGCCGTCCCTGTGCATGCTCTCTCCAGGGCTGGTTCTGCGTCACCACAAATTCACTCTGTCCTTGAAACACTCACTAGAGGTAACTACCGGAGAGGATGAGGCAGACCCACTCAAAATCAAGAATCTGTAGGAAGTCTCTTGGGTTTTAAGGAATTGGGCCAAAATGGCAAAGGATTTTGGTTTGACTTTTAGCTTTGCTCTCATTTCCATTCTACCAGCTTATCCCCAAAAGGTAGTTCTTAGACTTACAAGTAATCAACTATTAATGCTAATACTTACAGGATATTATGAAATATATTAAGATCAGTGCAACGACCTTATCTGACTGACAGAGAAACTGAGTCCCAGAGAGATGAGTGCATTAGCCAAAGTGATAAATCTGACTGAAAGCTCTGAAAGCTGGAACCTCTGAATTATCTGACTGGCAAAGAATTAAAAGATTTCCTCATAATATTACACATCCCGAGAGTCACATGCAAACATTTTACAGCACACACTGCAATGTGACGTCACTCACACATAACACTAGAGGGACACTGTAGGACACCTGTTAAAAGCATTTAGAAACCCACTTGCCTATGGTTTGAGCTTATTTTGCTCATGATTTTGAGGTCATTCATTTGCTGTATAGTTTCTTCCTGATAGTCCAAGGTCTCAGGTCATCTTTAGGTCAGTCATTTTGCTTGGCTGCTTTCCATTTGGGGGCCTTACTCAGTGGTGCTCAGGACTTACTTCTAGCCTGGCACTCAGGGGTCACTCTGGGAGGTCCTCAGGGAGCACATGGGGCCCGTCAGCCTCATGCAAAGCAAGCGCCTTACCCAAGTGGCACGACTGCTCCAACCCCTAGGCCAATTATTGTACTGCAAGCCACTAGCCACTAGAGGTGTCAGAAGGAAGAGTGTTGATTTGGAAAATTTCTCCACTGCCTAATAATTAGATGTTTCTACTGGTGAATCAGGGCTATAACTTTCATGTAACTAAAGAAAAAGAACTTGGTATTTCCCAATTGACACAACCCTCCTCTAACCAGCAGGAGTGTCTTTGCTATTTTCTCTTGTTCTAAATACCACCCTCTCCCAAACTAAAAAGAAGAAAGAAAAAAAGACCTCACAGGGTCTTTTGTTTAGACATAGACAGGAGTCTATGTTTAGACTCCTAATACAGGCTAAAATAAAAGGCAGCATTTTATAGAAATATAAATATGCAGTAAATGAATAATAAACCATATTACTGATACATTCATCCCAATATTTTCTTTCACTTGACCAGGATAATTATTAAAACTGATAAATGGAAAATGGAACCATAACTGAAATTTTCAGAAGTGCTCTTAGATTTGCTAAAACCAGAGTCCTTTCTTAGTAACACGGGTTTTTGTTTTTTAGTTTTTGGCCCACACCCAGTGATGCTCAGGGTTACTCCTGGTTCTGCACTCAGGAATCACTCCTGGTGGGCTCGGGGAACCATATGGGACGCCAGGGATCAAACCTAGGTTGGCTTCATGTCCGGCAAGTGCCTGCTGTATTATCGTTCAGGCCCCTTGTAACACTCTCTGAGAAACAACCTATTCTCACGTTGGTGATGTATTTATGTCCGTATGCTGAAAGGTCTGGGTGTTTCTGGGTGGATTCAGTTTTAGCTCAATGAGAAGGCACATTGCATCACTCTATCAGAAATCTCGCGACATATTCAAAGAAATTCAGACAGAAACCAACACACCTTACCAAAACTTTGAAGACCTACAGTCTAGTCCTGCTGACCTCCCTTCCCTGCTTGCCATCCAGATCCTGATCGTCCCCTCAGAATTCCCTCGTCACCCTCCGTCCAGAGGGGTCTGATCAGACCAAGCCTGCCCGCACTCTGAGCACTTACAAGCCCCCTAATGTCAGTCCCTCCCTGCTAAAATAAAACTTCCATGAAAGGTAGCTCTGATTGCCCATCAACTGCCTCCTCTGTGAGCCAGTATCTTTTGTTCTAACTTATCTTCTGCTCAAGAAAGGCCTGTCCCTTGCAAAATATACAGTGTGTTTCTTGTCTGTCTCTCCTAGAATTTTAGTCCTAAGATGACAGGAACTAATACGTCTTGTTCATTTTTCATTCCTGGTTTAGAACTTTGTCTGGGAGAACGTTCTCAATAGTGTGACCCCCCCAAAAAAAATATCAGATTAAAATACATAATGATGGGCCAGATAGATAATACAGGGTAAGAAGCTTGCCTTGCCTGTCTAAGAACTGTCTAAGCACAGACGATGGAAAAAATAAACTACGGTATACAATGTATATATAAATACACTGGTTTGGGGCCACACCTGGCTATGCTCAGGGCAGGCTCCTGGCTCTGTGCTCAGGAATCACTCCTGGCTCAGGAGGGAATATACAGTATTGGGGATTGAACCCGGCATACGTTGAACACATATACACATATGTATATATGTGTGTGTATATATATATGTCTATATAAAATGATATAAAATCTACATAATGGAATAGTTCTGGGGTTAGGAGAAAGCTGTCAACAGGTTTAACGGTAATGAAAGCAGGGAGAAAAGAAAAGATAGAGGATGCTATACAGTTTGGGGTCTGTGTAATTTAAAAAAATTTAAATCCTTGGGGGCTGGAGCAATAGCACATCGGGTAGGGCATTAGCCTTGCACGCGGCTGACCCGGGTTCGATTCCCAGCATCCCATATGGTCCCCTGAGCAACGCCAGGAGTAATTCCTGAGTGCAGGGCCAGGTGTGACCCCCCCCAAAAAAAAAACCAAAAAAACAAAAAAAATTTAAATCCTCAATTGTACTTTTTCACCACATTCTAAGACACTGACCTCCAATATGTCTGAATTATTGTTTTCTTAGCCTGAAATTCTAGATTCTACGCTTGTCACCCATGTGCCTACCTCCTGTCTCACTCAGAACGGTGTCTGACCATTGCTAATGTCTTGTCGACGGAGGGAGCCCAGGACTGTGCATTCAGAGCAGTGTCAGGCTATAGCTGTGGCCTGGGTCTGTGGAATTTGTGGGTCTATCTTGCCGTGTCCCATAGAGACAGAAGACCTGAGAGTGGTGACTGGCACTGCCCCCTCCACCAAGTGGACAGAAGATGCCACCCATAGGGAATGATCACAACAGGGAAACTGAGATAGAAAGCAGGCGCCAGAAACCAGAAGAAGGCGAGAGAGCCACAAGTGAGTGGCTGCTAACGGCAGAGTGTTTGCTTCTCGGGAGATAAAAATGTACTTAAATCGGGGCTGGAGCGATAGCACAGTGGATAGGACGTTTGCCTTGCACGCGGCCGGCCCGGGTTCGATTCCCAGCATCCCATATGGTCCCCTGAGCGCCGCCAGGAGTAACTCCTGAGTGCAGAGCCAGGAGCTAACCCCTGTGCATTGCCAGGTGTGACCCAAAAAGCAAAAAAAAAAAAAAAAAATGTACTTAAATCAGTGATGCTGGTTGTGTGCAAACTCGCTGACACATTAAAAGCCACTGCATTATATACATATGAAAAGGATTAATCTTATGGCATAGGCTATATCATCTCGATGAGACTTATTCAGGTCTCCGTAAATTGTCTGGCAGTTTCTGCAGTGTGGTTGGCGGTCATTCCATGCCAAAGCCCCAAGATGCTGCTCCAATCCTGAGATGCCAAAGGTGACCTGGGCCACCCCATAAGTGTGCTGGGTCACACCCAGCAGGGCTCAGTGCTTGGGGCCTCTGGGGCTGATGCTCAGGGACCAGGTGCCGCCAGGGAAGTGAGCCAAAGGTGGCTGCATGCAAGGCATGATCCTTAATTCCTGTACTTGCTCTCTGGCCCCTGAAATATTTTAGGCCTTCCAAAGAGAACTATGAAAAGTCACACAATAATAACACAAAAGTGAATTCTTAATACAATTTTCCTAGTTAGTCCTCTTGAATAGTAATTGTCATGTTACCCACATGGTTGTTAAGAGTTTTATTTATTTTTATTTTTTTTTTTGCTTTTTGGGGTCACATCTAGCGATGCACAGGGATTACTCCTGACTCATGCACTCAGGAATCACTGCTGACGGTGCTCAGGGGACCATATGGGATGCTGGGAATCAGACAGAGGTCAGCCATATGCAAGGCAAACACCCTACCCGCTGTGCTATGGCTCCAGCCCCAAGAATTTTAATTCTTGATATCTGCAGTAACTAATTGAGAACACACTAAACATTGTATAGCTCATACCATCATTGTTGGTCATTAACAAGTTTTGCAGGATATGGATTAAGTGCATAGTTATACACTAGATCCCCCAAAATGAACCAATGTATATTAAAAAATATATATTGCATTTTAATGCACTAATCACTGAAAAACTGAATAAAGAAAAATTTGTTTTGATTTAAAATGGGTAAATAATAACAATGATGATATCATTTCACAGATAGGGTACAAAGGAATCTACATTTTTTTTTTTTTGTAAAATTAAGATCAAGAAAAACTACCAAAATAGAAATGGAGAAAAAAACAAAGGAAAGAAACAGTTGGGTCAGAAGGATAGAAAGCACACCCCGACCTAACAGCTGTGTTGGAAAACAATTTCCAATGTTGCAATTAAGAACTGATTTCTTTCTAAAAGACACAGGACATTGGGTTAATAGTTTTCTTTAAAAGAAAATCTGTTTTGGCTATTGAAACATTAAAAGAGCAGAACATCTGTTTTGCTACTAAAGACAGATTGTAGACAGAATCAAATATCAAACCACTGATGAGACTAGCATTTAATCTGTCCTATTTAAATTTTCAACAAAAGTAAATAAAATTATATTTTTAAAACTACACATTAACTGTAACTACTTAACACTGAAATCCAAATGCTAGTTCCAAAATGCTTTATCAAATAAAAAAAATAATTATTAGCTTATTCCAATTACTCCCATTCTATATGGCATTAAAACCAGATATTGAAGCACTGTACCCCCAAATAATTTTTAAAGTATTATAAAAGGGAAAACTCACCATCCATGAATTCCGTACATATTGAAATTCGGTTTTCTACAAAAAATGCACCATAAAACCCTATGATATATGATGAATCACACTGTAACAAAAATAGGACAAAAGTAGTTAAAAATCTGCAGGCCAGTTGCACAGGCATGCGTTAAGAAGGAAAAGACCAAGAAAAATTACCTTATAAAGAATTTCCAATTCAGACATAATTTGCTTCTGAAGTTCCAGTGTAATATCTAGGAGTATGACCTGAGTATCAAAAGGAATCAACAGTCACACATTCATGCAATTTTAAATATAGTCAGATTGATTACGAAATTAATACACTAAGAAATAGTGTGGTTTTAAAAAAAATCTACTCCCCCCTTTTTCTCCTCCCTGCCATTTATAATTCCCAGAAATACAAACAGTCTGCACACCCCTCTGACCCTCTGCATTGGGGGAGGTGCTACAGAAGTGATTGATGGCACCAAGGAAACAGCCAGGTCCCGGAGGTCACGATAATGGCCTTAAAATCAGTTAAGGTATAACGCCCTTCATTCACACACCCTTTTTGGCCACAGTGGTTATTTTCCAGAGAGGCAGGCAGAGATGACCCTGAAACCATTTTAAAAAGAATTGTAATTCAGGTATTATGTGATAAGCAGAGAGGATGAAGACTGAGTGCTAAGGGTTTTGTTACAAAACAGAAAAAGATTTTTAAAAAATCTTTTATTTTTTGTTTGTTTTTGTTTTTTGGGTCACACCCAGCAATACACAGGGGTTACTCCTGGCTCTTCACTCAGGAATTACTCCTGGCGGTGCTCGGGGGTTACTCCTGGCTCTGCACTCAGGAATTACTCCTGGCAGTGCTCGGGGGACCATGTGAGATGCTGGGAATCGAACCTGGGTCAGCCGAGTGCAAGGCAAACACCCTCCCCGCTGTACTATTGCTCCAGCCCCTGAAAGATCTTTTTAAAATGGGGTAATGGTTCTTTGCTAGTACCATCATAAAATGCTAGAGCTTCAAAGTAACTGTGAAAAGACAGGTATCCAGGAGGACGGTGCTCAGGAGTCACTCCTGGCTCTGACTCAGGGATCAGTCCTGGAGGGCTTGGGTGATGCAAAGCGAGAGCCCTACCCGTTGTACCATGATTCCAGCCCCAGGTACCTCTGAAAGTTTTTCATCTAATCCTCATTTCAGGGATTTTTAACGATCAACTTCTCAAGTTTTCCTGAGGAACTCCTACGCGTACATTTTACATTACTGACATCCAGGGGCAGGGGAGGCACGAGGAGAAAGGCACAGACATTTTCTACTGAGCTTGCTTTAAGAAAATCTTTAAGGAAATCTTTCACAATAATTATACACCTTAGTAAGTATAATATGAGACACTTAAATATTTCTCCCAATAGTCATTTCCCAGGAGTATCCACTTACATTTCTGTATCTTTATGCAACTTCACAACCTAATTAATTTATCTAGCATCCTTCAGATTCTAGGCCATAAAATATTCGAACTATTAACACCCCTATTCACATGACAAGTACCAGGATTCTAATCTTCAACAACTCCTCTGCTAAAAGAAAGTTTATCTGCCTTAGAGCCCTGCTTCCTTTCACTGTAGTTTACTTTGAACTTCACTGTATTACTGTATCACCGGCATCCTGTTGTTCATCAAGTGGCTTGAGTGGGCGCCAGTAATGTCGCCATCTGTCCCTGTTGTGTGCTAATGTACCCCGAAGGTGTATTGGGGGCTTTTTCAGGGCCAGGGGAACGAGGACCATCATTGTTACTATTTTTGGCGTACCGAGTACGCCACGGGTATCTTGCCAGGCTTTAAACCTACTCACTTAAAATGAAATGAGAACACTTTTAACTCCAGAATAAGATAACTCTCTGGGGCTGGGCGCACATCTTACTAGTGAGAAAAACCAAAACCCAAACAACTCTCTAGTTGATTTCTCACAAGACGGTTGAGGATCACTTTTCTGAAGTTGCTAAAATATCAACTTGATTTATTCCGTGTTAGATTGGACCTCTGAAAGGTCCTACACCTCCAGTCCCCCTCCCCCCAATGAGAAATGAGATGATGGATGATGCCACATAGCAAGTCAATACCTTGGAATCAACCTTCCACTGGCCAAAATACATTCCCTTGACCATCCCCCAGCACTAAGCTAAGATTCTGGCGCGACTGTCAAGGAATCTGTCCTCTGTCTATTCTAGGTGGTGAGTCCGGCTCCTCTGCCTACGATGCCCCACCAAACACCGGAACCCCAGTGAAATCTGCTGCTTCCACTGCTCCCGTACACCCAGGTCCGCTCTTCTCCCTCTAAATAAAAAAGCTGCTTGGAGACGGGAAGGAAATGAACTGCTTGACTTCTAAAACAGAATTTAAAACCAGAGGACATAAACACCATAACAAATAAAAGTGCCACACTGACCCAAAAGGTTGTGAGTGATCCAAGACGTGTAGAGCCAACTCACTTACAATGAATAAATCCTGATCTTTCTTGGGCTTTGCTAAGCTCCGGAAGAGCGGAGAGTTCCTAACGGCAGGAAAGTGAGTAATTTCTGAGGACTTGAGAGGGAAAGTAAAAATCTCCCTGAAAACAAGTCGATAGAAATTTTCTTCTATTTCCTGGGAAACTTGGCACTCTAGTGGAAGGTTAATTTCCTTTCCCCTGGGCACGCCTGTGAGTGAGCCTGAAAAGGGCTTTAAACAAAAAATAAACAAAAAGCAAGTTCCATTCCTTATTTGAAAGCAACAGGGAAAAAAAGTGTGGCCAACAGTAATTTTCTGTTTCAAGTGCAAGGTAAGGATGTGCTCCCTGAGAGTCCGTCTAGTATTTATTTGTTTCCCTAGGAGGGAGACCGTGTGCAACGCAGAGAGAATCTGACCGTCAAGTGTTTTATGGCGAAGGGGTTAAGTGCGGAACAGAAATACCTGAGTGCCTTTCCACGGCTCTCTATACACCTCCAGGACAAATAAGGATGAGTTGTCAAGTTAAATATAAGCAGTCAAGTGACTGAATTATAATTTACTCTGTGCTCAATTTAAATTAGTGTGAGGCTATTAAAATATACAGTATAAATACGGCAATTCATCACAAGCTGTCATGGATGGCTTCATTTATCTGCCGGAGAGGCACGCGCGCCACTGAAGGCAAGGGGAGCAAAATCACAGGTCAAATTAAGCCGCTGTTCTGTTTTAATTCGCTTATTTAATCTGTGGCGACATAATTGTCTTTTACAGTATGTACAACTCAGAACGGAAATTTGGGAGGATTACAGTCAGTATACAGATGATTAATCAAACGGTCCATTTAAATGCTAGTTTAAAAAGCAGCGGAGACCCAAAGCAGGCAACACATGATAATCAGCACACACGATCGACAAGGAGATGCCTGTTGAGTTTCCCCATCAGAAAATAAACAATGCCACCAAAGATTTTAGAGAATACACTACTGACCTCAAAACATTTTGTTAGCAATGGCTGTTTGGTGCTTTCCTGTTTGTCTTGCTTTCCTATGCCCCCAACCCCCTAATCACATTTGAGTTTGATATATTTAATCATTATCAGATGTATTTTAACACAGCATCATTATCAACAGTTATCTTTACAATATGACCAGTAGGTAAAGGGATATACATGGTAACCTTTCAACGTCTGTATTGCAAACCATAATGACCCAAAAGGTGGGGAAGGGGAGAGAGAGAGAGAGAGAGAGAGAGAGAGAGAGAGAGAGAGAGAGAGAGAGAGAGAGAGAGAGAGAGAGAGAGAGAGAGAGAGCCTCCAAAGAGGCAAGTGGGGTGGGGGATGGGGACATTACTGGTGGCAAGCTTACACTAATGAATGGACAGGTGTCAGAACACTGTATGACTGAAACCCAATCATGAGCAACATTGTAACTGTGTATCTCATGGTGATTCAATTAAGAAATAAAGATATTCAAAAATTTTAAAGGCAAAAAAGAAATTAGATAATTTAGAAAAATAAAAAAATATGATCAGTGGGTCGAAGCGACAGGACAGCAGGGAGGGCGCTTGCCTTGCACGTGGCAAACCTGAGTTCAATCTCCGACACCCCATATGGTCCCCTCGAGGAGTGGTCACTGAGCACAAAGCCAGGAGTAAGCTTTGAGCACCGACGGGTGTGGCCCCCAAACCAAAAATTAAATAAAATTCAATGGGATCAGCATCATTTTCAAAATATTCTAAGACAGAAATATTTCTAAATTTAATAGTATAAAATATTTAACTCAACCTGCCTTTAAAAATATCTAAAGTAGTGTTTGCCCCCTTTGATACTCTGAAAAGAGATTTTACAACATGCTTCTCTTGCTGAAAAATAAGAACAATTTTGAAGCATAAAAATCAGAAATATTTTGAATAGGAAGAACAAAATCAATCGTTCCTCAAGTGCTCTAATCGAATCGCCCCCACGGACGTTCCAAGTGTAGGTCCAAGTGACCACTTGACTTGGGAAATTACATTTCCCTCATGGTCCTGCATAAGCACCAGAGCCCTGCAGGTAACCGTATTTAGACCAGGATTGTGATTTGCTGCTCTCTCAAATCCCTCTGCGACACCAGGCAGACTGTCGCACAGCTGAGGTCACGGAGGTTCAAGCGACATGCTTGAAGTCACACAAAAGTCACAAGGGGGTCAGGAAAAGATCAAATGCACTTCTAACTCTTAACCTTTCATTTCACCCTTTTCTATATGGAAAAAAAAAAAGGCGAAGAAACACACTGGGTGGAAGCGATGGCCCATACAAAGAACAATATGGGAAATTTTGCATGTGAACTGACCCTTCTGAAGCAGTTACTCCAAGAGAGTGAATGAACTAAAGAACGAATGAAAGAACAAGATGGACTGAGTAAGTCCCCTATTCATTGAACTATGCGCTGAGCATCCAGTCACCGCATGTGGCTTCCATGGAGTCCTCTCAGCAAGGTTCTGCATAAATCAATGAGACATGAAGATAAATAACATCTATTCTCCATCTCAAAGAGATTTCAAGAGGAGAGGGAAAACGCACACCTATAGCCAAACAGAAAATGTAAGGGCATTGTGTATGAACATCCATAAAAGACACGTATGGGGGCTGGAGATATTGTGCAGAAGAGGGTGGGGGCGTGCTTGCTTTGCAGGTAGCTTGCTGGGGTTTGATCCCAGGTTCCACATATTTTCCCCCCCACCCCTGCCAGGAGTGATTCCCGAGTGCAGAGCCAGAAGTAAGCCCCGAGCACCACTGGGGTTGGCCCAAAACAAAACAAAAAAGACACAGAGAAATCTAGAGAGGTCTAAGGGGAAAAGTGAGTGAGTGATCTATATACTACATGTGACAGAGTTTATTCAAATTAATTCAGTGGAAGAGCAGAGTTTAGAGTTGACCTCTGAGAAGGGTTAAGGCTTTTGATAGGTGTAGACACAGGTGAAGTCACTTTAATTAGAGAAAAATATGTGAATCGAATAGCTTAAGTAGGAAGTATCTGGGTTCAAATAAAGCAATGAGCTGACCTTAAAAGCAACACAGGAGTCAGGCCAGAGAACGATGCTGCAGAGCAGTCTGATGGGGGCAGGAGCAATGGTACAGTGGGGAGGGCAGCTGCCTTGCACACGGCCGACCCAGGTTCGATCTCCAGTATCCCATATGGTCCCCAGAGCACTGCCAGAGCACTCAGAGTGATTCCTGAGTGCAGAGCCAGGAGGAACCCCTGAGCATCGTCCAAAAGCAAACAAATGAAAAAAGCAGTCTGGTAACATACTGTGAAGGTCTTAAGATCTATCCCAGAAAGTCTGAGTTTATTTGAAAAGTAATGCAGCGTTTTTAATGACTTGCAAAGGTGTGATACAAATTGTGTTTTCTTAAGTCAAATATAAGAAGAGTGAGCAACAAGAAAGGATAGAGAACGTGGACCTGGTAAAATTTGCCTTCAATGAAATCCTTCTTCTGTTATTTACTGACTATGGGACATTAGCATCAGTTTTCTGTGCCTCAGCTTCTACACCTGTAAAATGGAATCCATAGTTGTTAGTGGCAAAAGGCCAGTGTAAGTAGAAAGTGAAGAAAATGCAAGACAAGTACTTAGGAACAATACAGATTATCACTAAATAGAAGCTCCTGTTTCCGAGAGAACAGTTTAAGAGCTGGCCAACATGCAAAACACCAGCGCCTAGATCAGAGTAGTGGCAAGAAAAACCCAAAAAGAACAAATGGAAGCTGAGAAGTCAACAGGCTTGCAGGCACTGGACACTGGTCAAAGCAGGACAGGGATCCTCGAGAGAGGGAACATGAAACGCGTATCCTGGCTGTCCACCACACTGACCAGGCGGCTTCCGGGCTTCAGTGCTGTCAGGGACAAGGGGTGAAGCCCAGTCACCCCCAAGCGGATGTCTCCTGGGGGTCTGTAATAGCCACAAGATCCAGGATTCACTGGCAATGCATGAAGTTGGGAAGGTGACCTCCCCCCCACTTCCCTGTGCTTCTGGTAGCCTGGCAGTCATACCCAGGACCTGCCTCTGGCACCAAATAAGCTCATAAAAGGCCATGATCCAGAGGCTCCCAAATAAATCTCTCAGAAGAGTAATGCAGAATGGTAAGAGATGCCTCCGGAACCCAAGTCACCATCCAGCTAAAAAAAAATATTAATTAACCTCAGCTGTATAATAGTATTTAAATTTTTTTTTTTTTTTTTTTTTGCTCTTTGGGTCACACCTGGCGATGCACAGGAATTACTCCTGGCGGTGCCCAGGGGACCATATGGGGATGCTGGGAATCAAACCCGGATCAGTCCCATGTGCCCAGCAGCATTGAAAATTTTGGAATTCCTGGAGCACATGGCCGTGAATACATCACTGATGTACCAAGTGTAGCACACCACATTTGATGGGGAGAGGGCTCAAAGGCTGCTTTGTACATGAAGCCCCAGGTTCCATCCCCACACTGCCTGGGTCCCCGAGTCCGGCACTGGGAGTGATCCCTGAGCACTGCAGGGTGTGCCCCCCAACAAAACAAGATAAATAAAGCCCAAGAAGCAACTGCACACTGCAATCAAGAAATTCATCTCAGGGGTTTGAAAGCTAAGACAATGGGCTGGGCATTTGCCTTGCATGTGTCTGACCAGGGTTCAATGCCTGGTATCCCATGTGGTTCCCTAAGCTCACCAGGAATGATCCCTGAGCAGAATCAACCCCTGACTACCACCAGGTGTGGCCCAAAAAACAAAAAACGGGAAAAGAAGGAAGGAAGGAAGGAAGGAAGGAAGGAAGGAAGGAAGGAAGGAAGGAAGGAAGGAAGGAAGGAAGGAAGGAAGGGATGGAGGGAAGGAGGGAGGGAGGGAGGGAGGGAGGGAGGGAGGGAGGGAGGAAGGAAGGGAAGGAAAAAAGGAAAGACTGTAAATCCATCTCAAATATAAAGGCACGACAGATTAAAAGCAAAAACCAAGTTAACACTAGTGAAAATAAAACTGGAATAGGTATGTTGATAGTAGACAATAACAGATTTCAGAGCAATGAATTTCATCACAGATAATGATCACTAAAATGGAAAAGGGGCCAATTCATGTAGTGAATATAACAATCCTAAGTGCACCTAATAGATCTTCCACAAAAATGAAGTTTAAAATTATGAAAGAACTGCATGGAAAAACAGACAAGCCCATAACTAATTAATGCTAAAGATTTCAACACCTCTCCTTCAATAATAGAATAAGTAGATAAAAATCAGTAAATATATAAAAAATATTGACCACCACCACTAGCATTCTTAATCTAATGGACATTTAGACAATATCCGATACAATAGATTAGACATTCTTCTTCTGTGCAGAGGAAATGCTAAATTAATTCACATTCTGAACCATAGAGCAAATATCCATAAATTTGAAATTATCCTAGTTATATAAACTGTTATCTGATAACAGTGGACTTAATATTTAGATTCTTTTTTTTTATTTTTGGGTCACACCTGGCGATGCACAGGGGTTACTCCTGGCTCTGCACTCAGGAATTACTCCTGGCGGTGCTCAGGGGACCATATGGGATGCTGGGATTCGAACCCCGGTTGGCCACGTGCAAGGCAAACGCCCTACCCGCTGTGCTATTGCTCCAGCCCCTGGACTTAATATTTAGAAATCAATAACAGAAAGATACATAGAAATTCCCACATATTTGAAAATTCACATACTTTTAAGATTCAATGGAAGCTGTTTTGAAGAAATGGTATACACTTCTTCCTCTACAGTTACAAATTACAGTATAAGCTAAAGGTATTTTGCTTTGGTTGACTAGAAGCTCAGGATGAAACAAAACTAAGTTTAAACTTAGTTTTTATGATAATCATGCCACCTCTTAAATTATTTGTTCAATTCAAGTAAGATTTCAATACAACCATCACATCTACTCTTTTGTTTATTTTGGACTTTCGGCCATGCCGGTGGTGCTCAGGGGCCACGCTAAGCGGGGCTCAGGGGCCAGCCATACAGGGTCTGCGGGGCCAACTGCATGCAAGGCCAGCACCCACTACTGCTTTGGTTCTATTCTTAAATCATTCATTCAACTCAGGTAAACTTCCAGTACATGGTTTTATGGAATTTAGGATATCAAATGGGATATGCTACAGTCCTTATTCTAAAGCTCAATTTCTTGGTCTAATGATAGCATGTCTGTAACCCTATACCATTTAGATTTATTCAAAGTTTCAACTTTTTAAAATTAAATTCCGCCCCCCCCCCCCCCATTGTTAGGCACCATGATTACGGTTCCTGGTAGGGTTCCATGCATACAGCATTCCAACAACACACCCACTCCACCTCTGTCCGAGTTTGGGCCTCCCCTCTTCTTACCCAACCCCCAGACCTCACCCCCGCCACCCCCACTTGGTAAAATCTGTTCTGTCGATCAGTTTTCAGGTTCTGTCTGTCTGTCTTTGGGAACTTGTGATCTCCTTCCTGTGTTCTTCAATACCACACATGAGAGAGATCATTCTGTATCCGTCCCCCTGCTTCTGGCAGCTTTCACTCAACACGATACTGTCCAGATGTTGTTTATCCAAAAATCATGAACACACAAAACCTCCCTGAGAGCAGTATACATCACAGCACTGTAAATATTTTTTAATTAAAAAAAATAAGAATAAATGTGCACTTCCACTGTGTACATCTTCACGATCCCCTTATATGGAATATAATGCATCTGTAAGGAATGATGAAATCAAGTATTTTACTGCAACATGGATCTACTGGAATATTATCAAGTTAAATGAAGAAAGCAGAGGATAAACACAGATATCACACACCTATGGTATTTATAGTACCCGGATGAGGGGATGCACTAGTTTAAAAAGGGAACGCCCAGACCAACCCTGGTCCCAGAGTATAGGGAGGAGGAAGGGAGGAGTGGAGGGAGGGGGAGAAGAGAGACGAGAAGCAATGGAGGGCAGGTCAGGGGAGTTAAGTGCAAAGGTGTTAAGGAATGACAGAGCCAAATACACAAATCCAGAGTCAACAACACTGAAATCAAGAGGCCCAAACTTTAACAACCAAACCTGTTAAGAGGGCAGGCAGGTGGGACGAGATGGGACAGGGCACGAGAGGGAACCTGGGCACACTGGTGGAGGGAAGCTGACAGTGGTGGTGGGGTCAGTGCTACGATACTGTAGGTCAAAAACTCAACTATAAATAGCGTTGCAAATCACAACAATTTAATAAAAAAAAAATTTAAACAGAATGCCAAGCAACATATTTGGGGGGAGGGAAGCTGTAGAATAAATGTCCTTTCTCAGAACACAGACAAAGTTCAAGTAATAGGGCACCGGTGGGCCCTGAGTTTGACTCCCTGGTCCCAAATGATCCCCCAAGCACTGCTGGGCACAGCCAGGCGTCATCCACATCAGGTCTGCACCACAGCAAGTAGCACTAGGCGTGGCCCTTGGCCCCAAAGCTCTAAAAGAGTTTTCCTATTTTGCTATTTGTTTTGGGGTCACCCCTGGGGGTGCTCAGGCTTACTTCTGGCTCTGTGCTCAGGAATCACTCCTGGTGGACTCAGGGACATACAGGGTGCTGGGGATTGAACCCAGATAGGCTGTGTGTAAGGCAGGTATGCTACCCACAGTACTACCACTATGGCCCCTAAAAGTTCTTTTTATTCTTTTTATTTTTTAAAATAAATTTATTTATTGAACCACCGTGAGAACAGTTACAAAGCTTTTGGGTTTAAGTCTTGGCGACACAATGATCAAACAACCATCCATTCACCAGTGCACATTTTCTACCACCAAAACCCCCAGTATACCCCTCAACCCACTCCCTCCCCCTACCTATGTGGCAGATAACTTCCACATTACTCTCTCTGTACTTTGATTACGCTCAGTATTTCGACACCAGTCCCACCATTATTATTTGGAATTTCCCCCCAACGCTCAGACCAGCCGAAAAGGCAACATTAGACAATCTGTTTTCTATTACTGATTATGAACAGCATATGATGTCGCACAGCCACAATGGCCACACGACATATGCTTGTAATTCTGAAATATTAATAATTTAGTTTGGAGAGATTTCTGCCAAAAGCCACTGGGTTCCGAGATTCGTTTTTGTGTCTCTGGGACCTATGACCGTTAAGGAGCTCAAGATGCAGCCAGAGGGGCCAACCATAGGCAACATCTTGCGGTCTCGACACGGCGGGGGGGGGGGGGAGGGGGAGGAGTGTCTCCACCCTTATCCCATGAGGCCCCATGTATCTTATCACTGCTGGCCCGTACCTGACTGTCCAATGGGTGTTAATGAACTTAAAAAGCAGCCAGAGGGGCCAACTTGTAGGTGGTGTCTTAGAAGTTCTTTTTAAAAATTGCTTATACCCTTTCCAGAAATAACAATTAGCCCCTCAGCATACCTAACCGAGTAATCACACATAATAATAATTTTAAGTGAGGGGGTTAGAGAGACAGGACAGTGGGCAGGGCCACTGCCTAGCAGGTGAGGGACCTGGGTTTGATCCCCAGCACTCCATGGTGCCCTGAGTACCACCAGCTGTGGCCCAAAAACCAAAGGAGGGAAAAATAAACATGCTTAATAAAATACATGTATCACTGTCACTGTCATCACTGTCATCCCGTTCATCGATTTGCTCGAGTGGGTTCAGTAATGTCTCCATTCTTCCTAGCCCTGAGATTTTAGCAGCCTCTCTTTACTCCTCCTTCCCAACGGTGCCACATTGGAGGCTCTTTCAGGATCAGGGAATTGAGACCCATCATTGTTACTGTTTTTAGCATATTGAATATGCCACGGGGAGCTTGCCGGGTTCTGCCATGCGGGCAGAATACTCTTGGTAGCTTGCCGGGCTCTCAAAGAGGGAGAAATAGACAATAGGCGGTCGTGCTTCCGGGAGCTTTGTTTTATAGTCTCTGGATCTTGGCCATTGATGGGATTACATAGTGCAGGGTGGTGGTGGGGGGCGCAGTTTGTGTGTGTGTGGGGGGTGACTGTCTAGCTACCGGGAAATGAGGGATCTGGGTGGAGGAGGCCCAGTCCCAATACAAGCAGGCTTGTAGATCTCAGCCCCAGGTCCCACACACCTGGGTTTCTCTGTTGGTTCCTTCATGTGTGAGGCTCTTCTGAGCATGTGGAGAGTGGCCTTGAGCATGGCTATTGCTAGGTTCTGGAGGTCTTTGGCTGCCCGGGCTCTGCTCATGGTGGGGAGAGAAACTCAACTCGCCCACCTCTAAGGGGCACCAGTGAAGACAGCCAGCCGTGGGAGCAGGAGACTCCGCCTTAGAGCAGGTAAGGCACTTATACATGGCTGATCTGGGATCCATCCCAGGCATTCCATACCACCCCAAACTGGAGTCAGCCCTGAGCACTTCCCAGTGAGGTCCAAAAAAAAAGAAATAGGTACTCTTTAGATCAATGTAACTACCACAATAGAGCCAAAAATAGACAAAAGTCCTGGATCAGAAGGTTTTTCTGAAGAATTTGAGCAAATCTTCTAAGGTGATCCCAGGTGAATCCTCCTCAGACTCAAAAAGCTGGAAGGAAGGAATACTTCTACACACATTTTGAGGTTGACATTATACTGATACTGAAACCAGCCAAAGATACTACATGCAAAACAAATAAAATAAAAGACATGAAATTACAAACAATGGTCATGTTGCTGGCCGGCCAAACAGTAAGTCTACCGGACAATTTACAGCAGCCCTCCTCTCTCGGAGCGAAGAGCCTAAAGCTGTCTCTGGCTGCACCAGAAACAAAAATCTCAGCGTTCTGACATCTCTGGATGTCCATCAAATAACTCAGGAGACAGGGCAAAGGGCTGCATTGCCGCTGCTCTCTGAGCAAAGACAGGGCTCCGGAGGGCAGGAAGAGCTGCCCAGCATCAGTGCACCCTGGGCTGCGGCACTGCTGCGTGCAGTGAACTCAGGGAGACTCCGGACTTAGTTCCTTGTCTGGGAAACGTGTGGTTTCCACACATGCTCCATGAGAAAGTCTTGCACTTGAATTCTCCAATTCTCTGAACCAAGTTTGGCTACAACGTCCAAATTTAAAAAAATAAAAAATTCCACGAGGGAGTTCTGGTGCACCTCATCCGAAGGCGTGGAAGTGATCAGAAGGCTCCGTGACCATACGGGACTCGTGTCCCTAACACATTCTGGGTGTGGTATGGGAGGACTCCGGACTGCTCAGTCATCAGAAGACCCAGGTCCTACCTGTGTTTTAATCTTATTAAAAGTTTGATTGTTCCGCTTCCTAGTAAGATAAATTCTAATAAGATAAAAGAGGCTGAAATATACACTCCACAAGTGTCAGGGGGAAAGGCTAAATTCTTCGGAGAACCATTCACATACTCTAGAGGAGGAAAGATAGAAAGACACTGAAGGGACGTACAATGAGAACCCTTGTGTGGCTTGGCAGAGGTCACAATTCTTGTGATCTCAGAAGAATTTTGTTTCAAATCCTGGCTGCAGCTCTTCCAACTGCAAGACCTGGAACATTTTATCTTTATACATTCAATGTCCTCAAGTCAAAAGTACACTGGCTTAAACAAGTAAATGGTTGTAGTAATATGCCGTCTACCGTAACACCTGGCACATAGTAGTCACCCAAAATTATGAATGCTTTTTTTTTTAAAGGGCCCAGGGACGGGAGAAAAAGGGCACAGCAGGAAGCAGAGGAGGTGGCTATAAAGGAAGGAAGGGCACACTCAATTTGGTGGTGGTGATGTGGGGTGGGGAGGGGGAGGGATGTTGGGCCACACCTGCTCAGGCCTAACTTCTGGCTCTGGACTCAGGAATTATTTCTCACAGGGCTCAGGGGACCACAGGGGTGCCGGGGATTGAAACGGAGTTGGCTGGTGTAAGGCAAGCGCCCATCCCTGCTGGACTATCAGCCCAGTCTAGAAGGGAATGCCCTGTCCAGAGCTTAACTGGCCAAAAGAGACCTGAGCAGTCCATGAACTAAGAGTCCGGTGTTAGAACCAGGACCAGAGTTGAGATGGCAGAGGGCTCACTCAGACACTCAGTTCCAGAGTCACCACGAGGAAAGTCAAAGATCAAATGATGGGACCAAGGTCAGAGGAGCAACCCAGAACATCAGGGCAGGGGGCCGATCCCGAGGGCGCGGGCGAGAAGAACTGGAGCAACTGAACGACAGTCTGGAAGGCAGGGGCGTAGGGCTGGGTATTCTGGGGAACCAGGAAGGGTCAGAAGCAGGCAGGCCTCAAAGGCTTTGTGTTGCCCACTCCATGGGGGTACGAAGGGGTGAACCGCAGCACTGATATGGTCAGGGCTGAACTCCAGCATTCTCTGCTAGCAGAGAAGAGGTACATGGGAGAAGCAAAAAGTAGAAGGTACAGTATGGAGGTGACTGCAGAAGTCCAGGTGTGAGGGACTGAGCCTGGTTCAAGGCCATGGTAAGGATACAGAATGAGAGGAAGCAATGAGGAAGGAATGATAATTCAGGGAACTATCTCACAGAACACGGTAGCATGCAGACTGGAGGATGAAGGGGGAAAGGATGAATAACCACAAAGGCCTGGAGCTGCAAGACAGGAAGCCAGCGAAGCCCTTAGGGAACACAGAAAGAAGAGTAGGCAGCAATAAGGTCAATTCTCCAAAGAAGGCTGTGAGACTAAGTATTTTGACGCAGACTTGAAGCACCTCCAGAACCCCAAAAAGTCACAGGAAAGGCCAGGGCCCAACATCTACCATCACAGGAATATTCCAGGGCCAATACCACCCATCACAGGAAATCCCCAGGGTCTACCAGCTCCCATCACAGGAAGGACCCATGGCCCACCAGCTCCCATCAGAGGAAATCCCCAAGGCCCACCACGTACTATCACAGGAAGGGCCCAGACCCCAACACCTACCATCCAAACCCTAAACTATTTCATCTTCTCTTAGACAACACCAGTGACCCCAGCTGATGGGAGGCGAATCAAGTATTTCATAAAAACGTATCCAGCACTTACCTTAACAGCTAATATCTTCCCACTTGGGACATGATATGCTCTATGGGAAGAAAAAAGAAATAACAACATCACTCAGGATTACAAGAAAGCCTAAAAGAGGGTAAGGACACAAATGTCAATTGGAACATGTCGACAGCAAGAGATTACGGGAATACTTTTCAATAGCAGGAAGACACAGTTTTGGTTTCGATGGTGTACCCTGATTCACTCACTGTCCATGAAAAAGGACCTTGGAGGTAATGCTGGAATCTTCCTGGTAGAGGGACACTCAGAAGCATAAAGTTCAGTGGCACGGAGAGGGTAAAGGGCAGAAGCCCGTCTCAGACCAGGTCCTGGGGCTCCAGCGCCCTGACGAGGGGCTGCCCCTGAGTGGGTGTGTCTTCACCAGCCCTGGGCAAAGCAGCGCATTTAACAGTCACTTAGGTCCACATCCTACCGGCCCTGCCACGTAAGTTCATCTACCAGCCTTATTCCAGACACTCCAACAAATCTCAAAAGAGAAAAACTAACCACAAAAATTTCTTGGACAGTGAAAAAAATTCATTCTTGGTTGAGACTCCTGGAGCAATCTCAGGAGAGGGGCTGGCCAGCTCCCGCCCAACCTACCAACCCCCTGGCAGCCACTCTCATAACCCAAAGCCGCCACCAGGCCCCTCTCTGGCCAGACCCCCTACCCGAGGACTGCGCTCCACAGACAAGCTAATTCGCTGAAAATTTCAGTTTTCTCTGCGGCTGTAAACTCCAGGCCTTCTCAGAGTTGGGTTGGGTGGCCTCCCCCCATCTCCCCTACTTTCAGAAGACCTGGCAGCCCGGTTAACTGCCTCGTTAAATATTCTAGATTTTCTGCAGAAACATCTCCAAACTCTACAACACTGACATCTCAGTGGTACCACACCAGATTGGACAGGATAAACTGCAGAAGCCAAACAATCTCGACTAACACAAACATTAACACAGAAGCTTTAACTTGCAACCATGGTTTAGTAAACCCTTACATAAGGACTTGAGGTCCCCATGGTGAGACACAACAATCATCAGAATTTTCTTCTATGGACATATTTTGATCTTATTGTGGAGAATATTTTGTACATTAGCAAGATTGGGCTGATCTTTGCTCACCCAGCAAATACTAAGGTCTGTGTGGGGCAGGCAGGACAAGAAGGGAGGCCGCGGAAGCTTGCTCTCCCAGAGCCCCCTGACCTCAAATGCCAAGTTAAAAAATATATTTACCAGCAAGAGTAAAAGTTCTAATTTCTAAAAGCAAAAACAAAACAAAATATATGTCGTCAAATGAAAATATCACTTTCTGCTACTTTTGGCAGAATATTTGGTTGCTCTGAAAAAAATTTGAACATCTTTATTGAGGTAAAAAACGGAAGGATCTATCAGCATTCTTCAATCTTTTCTCACCTGTGGACGTGCCCCTGTCCTGCATGCTGGCCCGTGGACCCGCAGGTATAAAACAATGCAGTAGACCAGAGGCTGAAGACCACCGTTACATAGGATGAAATTCTGTTGTTTTAATAATGCAATTTTTGTTTGTTTCTTTGGGCCACAGTGAGTGCTCAGGAGTGACCCCTGGAGGTGCTCAGGGACCAAATGTGGATCTGAAACAGTCATGGCAGAGGAAGCCCTGCGCAGGGCAAGCACCTGACTTCCCATACCTTCATTTAAAGGGAAGGCAGATTATAACCTGCAAATGTTCATTTCTATAAAAGGATCTAAAGACTTTTTCTTATTATCAGCTACCCGAGTGATAGCACAGTGGTAGGGCATTTGTCTTGCACATGACTGACCCGAGTTCGAGTCCTCCGCTCCTCTAGGAGAGCCTGGCAACCTACCGAGAGTATCTCGCCCGCATGGCAGAGCCTGGCAAGCTACTCATAGTGTATTCGATATGACAAAAACAGTAACAAGTCTCAAAATGGAGATGTTACTGGGGCCCACTCGAGCAACGGGATGATGGTGACAATGACAAGTGACCCAAGTGTTTATAAAGACTACTTCAGGGGCTGGAGTGATAGCACAGCGGGTAGGGCGTTTGCCTTGCACGCGGCCGACCCGGGTTCGAATCCCAGCATCCCATATGGTCCCCCGAGCACCGCCAGGAGTAATTCCTGAGTGCATGAGCCAGGAGTGACCCCTGTGCATCGCTGGGTGTGACCCAAAAAAGCAAAAAAAAAAAAAAAAAAAAAATAAAGACTACTTCAAATTTAACAAGTTAGTTTTCCAGAATTCCTTGGGATTAAGTATATATATATCTTAAATAAATATGTATTTTTATAAGTGGAGCCCCAATTCTATGCCATTTTTAGGACAAATTACCACTTACTTTCTATGTTAATATTGAACTTTTGTTTGTTTGTTTGTTTGTTTACAATGTGAAGCTACATTTCTGGTCACAATTTGATTATACAGCTGAATAAAGTGACATATAAAAACTTATATATCATTTTATCATATATAAAAATGATATATAAAATGATATACAAAAACTTTCATTGCATTTTTCCTCAGTGTCTGACAGAAGTTGTGGGACTAAGCTAATTTGAAGGTGAAATGAGGAAATTTAGTAACTTTCTTCCAAGTATATATGAGTGAATAATACATAAGATTTAATTGTGATATATTATTTTTCCCCCTTATGTACCAATTACATGCCCCTTCTATTTCAACATCAACTTTAATTCCATATATCACAATCACTAATCAAGGACTGAACTATGAATATAAATAGTTGAATGGATATACAAGGATTCAAAAGTTGTGAAAAGAAGTTACATTGGACAATAAGCAATGTCTGAGTTTTATACATGATGTCTGAATTTTTTAAACCTGGAACAGTAATAAAAAAATGATTAGCACTGAGTCTAGCATATAGCATCTATTGTGTATACATATATATATTTACACAATAATATATATACGGTAACGTGTTGAACATATATATATCATACTGAACTGTTTGGCAACTTAATTAGCTTGTCAAGAAAGCTGATCTCTTTTCCAAAAGAAAGGTCTCCAATTTCCAAGTGAATTAAAAGGAGGAGGCTTGATGATTTAATCATGATGCACGCTAATTCATCCGTGGACGTTTGGGTTCGATTTCGAGCAATAAAGATGCCCACGGTTTGGTTTACAGGGCAATGACAGTACCAATTTCACATTTAATCATCAAGGAGCTGTGTGTGACAAAGGCGATGGCAGGTATGAGTGGAGGATGTCCCTTAAATTTGCAAGAGGCATTCTACCTGGAGAAAGGGAATTTGTTTCCTCTCAATGGATACTGCCTCTCAATTGTTTTGACCTTCCTCAACACATTAAGTGAAACGTGATTAATGAAGTTTGAATGGAGACTCTGGTTACACCGAAAGACATCCATACACCTCTGCATTGTTTTAATTAACAGCTAACACTTCAAATTAGTTTGTTGTTGCCACAGTAATTACGTGTTCCGATGAGTGCATGGAGGAAACATTTTTATAAGATATTTTTAGTGCTGAGTCCTTGAGTGCTCCATTTTGTTTGAGACTAGTACAGACCTTCTGGGAATAGTCCCAGCTCTTAAAGTTGAGCCCTACATACACTGTGGGAGGGAAAAAAATAAAGCCAAGAGACTGGGGCATTTTTTTGTTGTTGTTTAGTATTTCCTAGAGAACCAAGAGACCAGCAAAAGAGAACATTATTACCCTTTCTTATTCCTTTTTTTTAAATCTGGAATAATTAAGATCTAGATATATAACAAAAATATTGGTATAACCTTTAATTTTAATAGAGTAAGTTCATTTATGGAGCCAGCAGAGAGTATTAGAGAACTGCCTAGTCGAATCCCTTCCTTCTACAAAGAACACACCTAAAAGCCCTTCTATTTAAAATAGGAACTTGCTACACTGTGGGAATGTAACTTGGTGTGACCACTATGGAAAAAGGTCCAAAACACAAAAATGATGCGGTAATATCACTCCTAGACATTCAACTGAAAAATGTGGAAACATCATTCACTCCTACGGTGATAACAGCATCATTCACACGTGCCAACACCTGGAATTCAACTCCATGCATGAACCCATGACAGGGCAAAGAGCTGAAGTCAGATGCTCAGTGGAAAACAAGATGAACTTGCTCCTTTGGGGACAAAGGCTAGATTGCCAGGATTCTGTTAGTCCTGCTGCGTGAACTAAGCACGAAAGTAGGAGAGAGTCACTGCATAGTACACTCAGAAGGAGACCAGGAATCACCAAAGCCAACTAAACTTCTAGACTCAGTGTGACTGGGAGGAAAAGGCCGATGGTAGAACGATGGCAAGAGGAAGGAACAGGGGTGGTAGCGTACTGGCACTCTGGTGTCGGGATTGTGGATGATTTCACGCAGATGAAACCCTGAAATGCTAAAATACTATAAACAACAATAAGTTAGTGAAAAAAAAAACGGTGTTGTTTGCTATTGTTGTTGTTATTTTTATTTTTAAATTATTATTATTATTATTATTTTTTGCTTTTTGGGTCACACCCGGTGATGCACAGGGGTCACTCCTGATTCTGCACTCAGGAATTACTCCTGGCAGTGCTCAGGGGACCATATGGGATGCTGGGAATCAAACCCAGGTCGGCCGTGTGCAAGGCAAACACCCTACCCGCTGTGCTATTGCTCCAGCCCCCGTTGTTGTTATTTTTAAATAAAACTATGCAAAAATAATTTAGAATCCAAGCTCATAGGTGGCCAAGCCAAGACAGGAATTGTGGAAGAAGACACATATTTTAAGGCAGAAGTCTTAGGGCAGTGAAATCCATGACTTAAAACACAGAACAATGCTGGTTAGTTTAACCAGACTAAAGAGGACCACAGTCAACTTTTTAATTTTTTGTCCTTTTTTAGTGGGGAGGGGTACATACCCAGCAGTGTTCAGGGGTTTCTCCTGCACTCAGGGATCACTGCTATCAGCTGGGGGGTCAGCTGGGATGCTGGGCTGAACCTGCTGACTAAGTACAAGGCAAACACCCTACCGCTATACAACTGCTCCGACCCCCAAATTTTTGTTTAATTCTTTGGTTTTGGGGCAACAACTGGCGGTGCTCAGGGTTCACTCCTTGCTCAGTGCTCAGAGCTTAGTCCTGGGCCTGGTGGGCTCAAGAGACATATCAGTGTGGGGGATAGAACCGGGTTCTCCATATGCAAAGCAAATACCTGCTGTGTCGCGCCTGGCTTCCCCATAGTCAAATCTCTGCAGGCCGGAAGCACTATGTGCCCATCAAGGCAGGTGGGGGTGGGGGCCGAGTGCGTGGTTCCCCACTCTGCCACTTCACTTCATACCCTGAAGTTAGCAAAGGTTCACACCTGTGGTGTTTCCAGTCCGGGATGGGGAAAGTGGTCCCTACCTTCGGGAGGTATGAGGACTCAAAGATAATCAATAGGTACAACACCGAGCCTGGCGCCTGGCACACACATAACAAACATGATTCAGAAGCCGACCTGTGCAAACAGACGGGAAGATCCAGAGGTATCTTCCTGCCTTCAGACTCCGCTTTACGGCTCTGAGTTCTACAAATGGAGGTTAATAATAGCTCGAACAACGTTTAACAACAAAGATGGGCAGAATACTGGGACATGTAACTTTTGGGGGGGAGGGGAGGTTATTCCTTTATTGTGAGCCATGTTTACGACAAAGAATTCAAAGATTATGGCACAATTAGAATTCTTGTCTTCTTACCCTGTTCATCTCCTGTTCACAGCTACCAGCAACGTACACTACAGATAGGAAAGATATAAGAGGAAACTATGATGCCCTAAAAAATGCACAAGCCTTTTGCTAATATTCACCTTCAGAGAAAATTTATAAAATAAAAATGCGAAGTTTTCCCTAGCTGCAGGCTTGAGTAGTCGTAGTCACTGCTCACACACTGCAGAAGACTTTTCTCTGGCCCTCTGCTGAGTACTGGGCATGGCCCCAGCCTCGTCACTATATTCTCTGCATGCACCATGAACGCTGGCCCAGGGTAAGTGCTCAATGAGTAATAAACATGTGGCCAATGCTTATTCAGGATGAAAAGAAAATCTATCACTCACATAGTGTTTGATACAGAAATTCTCCTGTGATTAATTTCACAACCATATGAGTACAACTTATTTTCACACACCCCTACTCTACCCTCGGCCCAAGCTTTACAGCGGTGGGCATGGAAATATACCATGAATTGGAGCCATTGTCAACCTCCCCACTTGATTGGTAGATTTTTATCTGTTAAATCAAAAGTCCTTCCAAGGAATTCAGGATGTGGGCCCTGGTCACTGAGATGATCTCCGTTTCTGTCACCTTCCCTCACCCACAACAGACCATCTGCCCCAGAAAACCAGCAGGAGCGCTTCAGACCCTTGGCACCCACCCCTCAGGCCTGAACCGATTTGCCTCCACATCCACTTAGCCTGCTCCCTCACTTCTGTCAGATCAAAAGGTCCTGCTTGGACAAGCTCATGTAAAGCAGCCTGCTCTTTACACGTCAGAAAGAACAAAAACAATCAGTCTTGGTATGGATGTAAAGGGAGAAAAGGAACCCTCATTCTCTGCAGGTAGGAATGCTGACTGGTCCAGCCTTTTGGGAAAACAATACAAACGCTCCTCAAAAAAGTAGGAATGGACCTCCCCTATAGTCCCACATTTTCACTTCTTGTAATAGACCCCAAAGGCCCAAAAAAACCCAAAGCAGGAAAGACATCTGCACTTGTATGTTCACAATAGGAGTTGTGGAACCAACCCAGGTGCCCAAGAGCATCAGATTGATAAAGAAGCGATGGCACACGGGTACAATAGACTACTGCTACTCGGCCTTAAGGGAAAAGGAAATCATGCAATTTGCTGCTACGTGGATAGATCCAGGGAGCATCATGCTGAGTGAAGTTTGCCAGAGGGAGAGGGACAGACAAAGAATGACCGATCTCATATGTGGGACATAAAGAAATGTAGTAGGTCCAGAGCCATAGTACAGCAGGTAGGGCACTTGCTTTGCACGCAGCCTACGTGGGTTTGATCCCCGGCATTGCATATGGTCCCCTGAGCACTGCCAGGAGTAATTCCTGAGTGCAGAGCCAGGAATAACTCCTGACTATTGCTGGGTGTGGCCCAAAAACAAAGGAAAGAAAAGGAAAGAAAGGAAAAGAAAAGTAAAGAAAAGAAAAGAAAAGAAAAGAAAAGAAAAGAAAAGAAAAGGAAAGAAAAGAAAAGAAAAGAAAAGAAAAGAGGGATAAAAAGAAAGGAACATAGTAGAAGAATACTGCATGGCCAAAGGCAACAGAAACACAGAACGTGAGAACTGGTCTTCCTATGTGAAGCCTGCCACTGGTGGGGGAGGGAAAAGTGGGGGACAGCGGGAGGAGACCACTATGACAGTGGGGGAGGGAGGTGGTCACTCTGCAGAAGGAAGGGGATAAATGTTTATGCGCTAAATCTGATTAGTAACTATAGACCCCAGTGCCCTAAAAGAAAATAAATAAACATAACAAGTAAATAAAGAGGCGGGCGGGAAACTGAGGACCTTGGTGGAGGGTTATGAACTGGTGTTGGAACACAGGATGCCTGAAACTGAATCATGAACAACTTTACAAATCACAGTGCCTATTAAAAACAATTAGATTGTTATTAGGAATTTAGGAGACAGCTCAAGTGGCAGAGGAGATGTCTTGTCTGAGTCCAGCCCAGGTTGGATCCCTGGTACCAGATATGAAAGTTTGCTGGCTCTTTCTGTATTCTTCACACAACTGATCCACACCTAACACAGTGAACTGATTCATGTTTCCCGTCAGTAACTAAGTAAGCTTCATGAAATCAAGGGCTTGTAATCTCTTGTTCATTACTGTACCTTCAGCACTGGCCCTTCCACCATGATCACCTCTTATTCACCTCCTGATTTCCCCCCTCCCCTCACCCAACCTGGTAACCTCAGTTCTGTTATCAGAATCTAAGGTTTGTTATCACTGGACGTTGTTTCCTTGTTTTGGCTAGAGATGTGCCCACCTTCATCTAAGCCCTAATGCAAATTCATTAGAAGACATATCGGTCCTCAGGCTTACACTGACTTTCTCGTGGGATCTCGACAAGTTAGCAGGAAGCTGAGAAGGAGACTGGTAGGTGCTGTACTCACACTGGACCTAAGGGAGACACAGCCCGGATCTACCGTCCCATCCCGACATCTGGAACCCCACAGAGATACATGCCACGCAGAAGCTCTGCTGCATCTGCATTTTACAATGTTTACTGAAATTATTTATGCTTAGAATTTCAAATTCTAGGAGAGTCAAAAAAATAATACAAGTCGGCCCAGCTGACTCCTGTTCACAAAATAAATAACCTAGAGCTGATCATATATTTTCTGATAAAGCTTGTACAATCTCATACAATTAAAGTTGGCATCTAATTTCTACGGTTCTATTTTGCATATTAATTTCAACACATTAGAATAAAATTATGCTAAACTCTAAGAAAGAAAGAAGGAAGGAGTATCTGTATTTCTCCAGTGATTATAGGGCAGATTATAATTTAAAAGAGACAAAATGACCTTTGAGAGGACTGCAAATATTTTACATTTCAACATAACTGAAGACTGATAAGGCATTATAAATATCAATCTGTTAGCTAGTCATCAAAATGAGCAAGGGAATACCTCTCCTTTTCCTTTTTCCCTATTAGCTGAAGGATCTTAAGAGGAATTACCCTGCACGCTGACTTTCTGTCACTGTGACAAAACCAGAGACTGAAATGACAGTATTGCCACTGTATGGTGAAGGGGTGGGACCTTTCTCTTGTACACGGCGTGAAATAAATGCCACTGACTTCAGTCCTGCCTCTAACATGGCATATCTCAGAGGAACACAATTATTCAGTGAATTATAGCGCAAAATCAATTGTTGGAAAGTTCTCCAAATGGATGGGGAAACCTAACAAAATAATTTAGCCACTAAAGTGGTTCAAAGCAATATTTTGTATTTGCTGTACAGAAACACCAGCAATTAGAGAAGGCGAGGTAGGCAGAAAAGACTGTGATGTTTATTTTGTTTCCCGGGTCTTCCTCAGGCAGGAGGCGAGAAGAAAAGTGAGCAAAGGCTATTTTAAAATAAATAAACATTACAAATGCATTTTTTATTAGTTTGCTTCAGACATAGTAATGACTATTAAATGATAAAAATCAGTTTTGTTTTTCAAGCAAAGATTTCACAGCTTGTGGGATATCCTGGAGTCCCTGCTTCTCTGTTCTTCTGAATGCCACAGAGATTTCTAGAATGTCTAGCAGAGGGCGGGCAAGACCGAAGGGCAAAGGGAGAGAGAAACCTCACCAAGATCCAATTCACTCGAACATAAAGTTTGACTTGAAGAAGATGAACCATGAGACTTGTGGAGGAAATGAGATTTCTGTTATCCGCATTAATTGTCTATGTATCTGCATAAAAGCTAAGAAATGGCCACATTCAGATTCAATTACTAAATTTACTTCCATATTTGTTTTCATGTGGCACTTAAGTTGGTATGACACAGGACCACTCAATTCTGTAGTGACAGATGTTACTACTTTGCTCCTCATGTGACATTTGCTGACATAAAGGTAACTGATAAATGGAAAATTTAAATGACAAATGCAAGGATTCTTCCTATTTAGTAATCTTTACTTTTTTTTTATTTTTGCTTTTTTGGGTCACACCTGGCAATGTACAGGGGTTATTACTGGCTCTGCACAAGGAATTACTCCTGGCGGTGCTCAGGGAACCATATGGGAATCGAACCCGGGTCGGCCGTGTGCAAGGCAAAAGCCCTTACCCGCTGTGCTATTGCTCCAGCCCCAGTAATCTTTACATTTTGAAGATTTTATAGACTTGGAACAAAGAGAAAGAGAGAAAGAGAGTGAGAGAGAGAGAGAGAGAGAAAGAGAGAGAGAATTACAAAAAAGAATAGAGACAGAAATTAAGGGGATAAATATAGGAAGAGATTAAAAAGATAAAACTAAGAGATAACCAGGACAAAATGATATCTGTGGATCTCCTGTTTGAAACAACAAACACAGAACCTTGAGTTGACTGCATGACACTCTACTGGAATTGTAAGGACAAGCGATTTTGAAGTCAACCTCAAAAAACTAACACACTTCTTTGTCTTACGAAACTGAAGCAGACAAATGCAGGTGACTATATGCTTATGTATATAAGCAAAACAAAAATCTTCGGCTGCTTTGCCACATTAGTTAAAAAACCCTTTCGGTGTCATCTTTAGTTTTCTCAGTTTTTTGGAGTCACATCTGGCAGTGCTCAGGAGTCATTCCTGACGGTGCTGGGAGACCAGGTGGGGCCAAGGAGTAAGCCCGGGGCTCCTGCGTGCAAACTTTGTACTTCTGGCTCACAGATGCCATATTTTTAATGAAGCAACATGTTTTAAGTAACCAAATGTAAACTAGTTGTTGTTCAGTTAAATAAATTTGTGTTTTTATTACTCAATTTTTTTCCCCGAGATTTCTTCTCTTGGCAAGTTTCTTTGGGGTGTACTTTGCCAATATGTCACATGCTAAAATAGCCATCCACAAAAAAGAAATTCAAATCATTTCAGAGAAATCAACACTGACAGTTGTTGCCTTCCATAATAGATAAACACATTAGCCAGGCTCTGGCTGTTAAAATAGGAAATCCAAAGTAAACAGCAGTTGTAAAAATAAGCTTTTATGCAAACTGCACTAGTTCAAATAGCAGCCTATGCCAGCCTTCCTTCTGCCTAAAAACCCATTACAGATGCTTGACTAGTGGTCGCAAAATAGTCTGTGGTTTGTCAATAGTTTTCCATCCCCCAACTGGCTAAGTGTCAAACCAGAGTAGTTATTAGGTCACAGACACGGGTGAAGCTTTCTTGTTGCTGATTATGCTCTAAAAACCCACTCGTCATGCTATGAGGAGCTAGGTGAGATCAGAAAGATTCCAATCAGAGGAAAGGTGGGGTAACCATACACATGATCATTCCGTCTTCTCTCTCTTGACTCCAGACACTCTGACTTCCCTTCCAGCCTCGAAGATACAGTGGTCATCGCTGAGGCCATATTTCTTCCATCAGCTGATGACTCCGGGTTCAAGTGCTGAAACTTCCCCACAACTAGAACAAAATGTCCTTTGACATATGGACTAAATGCCTTTAAGAACAAGGAAATAAGTCACAATGATCACTGCATTCTTTCGGTGAACAAATGAAATAGGCAAAAAAGGGAGGCCAGAGAGAAGAATGAGAACAATGAAAAACTGAGTTTAGGTGGGGAGAAGCCTTGAGGTTTGACCACAAACTTCCCCAGAGCCTAATTACAATGAGTCTCTGCTCCCGGTGTTTTGGTTCAAAGCTAACCAGAAACCACTTTCCAAAATCAGGTACAAAAGTGACTATTTCACGAAACTTCCTTCTATTAATAATTTCACATTGTGCTTTAAAGCTTTAAAAAATATTATCTGGAAGATAAGGGCCAGAAAGATGGCTCCACGGCTTGGAAGCCAGCCTCACGTCCTGGGGGAAAAGGCAGCTGGGACAGAGAAGGGACCACTAAGTAAAGGATGCTTGGAGGGCCCGCTCGGGATGGGAGACGCGTGCTGAAAGGACCACAGACCGAACATGAGAGAGAGAGAGAGAGGAGAGAGAGAGAGAGAGAGAGAGAGAGAGAGAGAGAGAGAGAGAGAGAGAGAGAGAGAGAGAGAGAGAGAGAGAGAGAGAGAGAGAGAGAGAGAATGTGCCTGCCACTTAGGCGGGAGTGGCAGGGATACTGGGAACATTGGTAGTGGAGAATGGGCACTGGTGGAGCGTAATCACAAAAGTTTGGAAGTACGTAACTATCTCACGGTGATTCATTTAAAAAAATTTATAAATATTATCTGGAGAAGCGATCTGGTTTGCATGCACTGTCTGAGCTCCTCTGATCTTGACAGGTAAGGAAACTAAGGCTGGTGAGGTGAAGGGACACTTTGAAGATTCTCCAGCCTGATACATGTTCCTGGGTGGAATGGATTCTTCTAAAGTCAAACCCCGTGCACAGCCTGACATGTCCATGTGAACATAAAACTGGTCACTCCTAGGTCCTCTAATTCCAGCTACCTTCAAGATTCTCTGAATATGGTCAGTGTTGATTTTTAAAAAGCAATACGGAAAATCGATGGACTCACTTTTCAGAGGTGCATTAACTTTTTCAAGCCACTGGGGTACGATTTACTAAATTACCTCTCCTTGAACACAAATAGGACCCTAGTGGGTCAAAGAGTAAAGGCACCTCTGAAAAGTGAGCCATTTATTCCCGTCTTCCCTGTAGTAACAGATGTAATATGTCCCCTATGACAGAAATATTAACCCATTTCCATTAAAAACCCAAGAATTTGTCCCATACTAGAGAAAATGAGTATGAGGAAACTTCCCTGGGGGGCGGGACAGGGGGATTAAAAACCTCCCTCCTGTAAGGTAGCTCACAAGCACATGTGGGAAAAACAATGTGCACATATATAAACACACTTGCTTTTCATTCATCTTTAATCAAGACCTCAAAGTAAAATAGAAGTATGCATTCAAAACTGGAGGCTTTCTGGGGGAAGATGGTCACATGGCAAATTTCATCCTGTCCTATAGTATTTTTTGCCTGGACAGCAAGTAAATATATTCTTATTTCTAATGTCTAAAAGAGAAAGCTTCTGAATACATTTTTGAGATGCCTTAGGAATAGCTAATGTGTGATTTACAATTTGCAAGATACCTTAACAAAGCCAAACTTTACATTTTCAGCACTGTTAGCCCCTTACTCTTCTGGAAGATGGCTATGCAATAAAAATAAGACAACTTTAATTTAAGAATCATCCAGCTTCTAATTAAACTGCCATAGGCAGCTGGTTGGATAAGTTTTAATCAGTTTCAATCACCTATTGATTGGTATACTGAAGCCTAAAAAATTAAAAGTAAAAGATGATTGGGGAATTGTCCCATCTCAGAACAACAGTAGAGGCCTCTGTAAATAACTCCTCTTTTAACCATCAGCTAAATGAACACTTCAATACTGCAGTACAAAGTCTTCTGCAAAATTACTTTAACTAACAAGCAGAAATTTATCAGCTTCAGCCAAAATCAATGCTGAAATCAATTTGAACACTGGTTGTGTCTAAAGGGGCTCATTGGCAATTTAGGGAAATTACACCATGTAAATGCCTGTGCTTTAATTGAACAGTTTCATCAACTAGGCTGTGATTGCTGTCCATTCATTTATTTACTTTCACTGCAGCTACCATTCTGCAAAGAAATGGCTTTTGTCAGGCTGGAGAGAGGCACTTTATCTTCATTTTGTGCACTTTTGTGCATAGCAGACTTCATGGAATGGGTGTATCACGACTGTGGTCAGAGCTAACCAGGAAGGACTTTCTATTTACCACCCAAACTGTGCAACACTCAAACCACACTTACCACCACAGGGGCCAGTGTCTTTAAACCCAACAATAGCAGGAATCTAAGCGATTCCTTGCACTCAGCATTGGCCCCCTTTGGAAACAGAAGTAAAGGGTGTACCTTCACAGCTCAATCCACCAGGTTCTCGTGAAATATCTTAAGTGATTTCCAACAATATATTAAATAGATTCTCTTCAAAAATTTAGCTGTATTTTGCTTTGGAGAACTATTCGCCACTAGTCAAGAGAAAAATACCATACCACTTTCCAATTCAGTTGGGAGAGTAGGCTTAGCGATGTAACACAGGGCCGGCGAGACAGTTCAAGAGGCTGAGCACATCTTCGCATGCAGGAGGCCCGGGTCCTGTCCCTGGCACTGCAGGATCCCCCGAGCACTACCAGGGGCAACTTTTAAGCACTGAGTAGGGAGCAGCCCCAGAGTATCACCAGGTGTGGCAATATAAACAGAATAAGCAGGTGCCACACACATACGTGGGGAGACATACCTGCTGCTGTCTGGGGGAATTATGCAGTGCCAGGAATCAAACTGGGGTCAGCTGCATGCAAGACAAGTGCCTTACCCCCATGGAGTACTCCCTTTCTGGCCCTCACATATTTTTTAAACTAAAATGAATGAGGAAAGAGAGGACAAAAGGTTCATGTAGAGGAAGAAAACCAATTTTAATATAAAGAGCTGGAGCCCAAATCACTGATTCCAAAGGTGATTTAAATATGTATGCCAATGCCTTCACAGAACCATGGGTAATGAAAAATCCCAAAGAGTTTCTGAAGATACTACGCTGAAGTAACAGACTTTTGTAGACCAGTGTTATCATTTTTTTGAAAGATTAATTTCAAAACCTCACAAGTTCCTAGGAAGAGAGCAAGACACCTGTTTGTTCATATGCGTCATCTGTAAAATACAAGCGTCTGATACAAAAAAAAAAAAAAGAAAAAGTACAACTGGAGTATATTTGCTAGAACCTTCCAGCTAAAATTCTTTGGCTTACGAGGAAATTCTTAGCCTGCCTATTACTTTTGCTCCTCACAGAACCAAAGTGTAATGAATTATTTACTAGAAAGGTCACTGAGAAGGAATTAACAAATAAGGGAGTAGGAGTCTTAGGGTATTCTACGTATATCTGGCTTTGAACCCTGAGGGAAATCCAGTCATTTCTCTGTGTCAGAGACTGTGTGGCTCAAATGAGGATCGTAAGATTTGCTCTACCGGCCAGAATCCAGCAATGCGCCCGGGCATGGGGCAGAGTGTCAGGCAGGGAACAGAAACATGGCTGCTCTGATCACAAGCATCCCCCGTGTCCGTGGAGGCTGGAGAGCTGTTAAAACACTTCTCTCGGATGCCCAGGGAAGCAGGGAACCTCCTTCTTTTCCCTTTCAGTCACGCCAGTTGCTATCCTCTGAACTCTGCAGTAATCACTAAAACTTGCCTTCAAAAAGTTCAAAGAGAGGACCAGAGCGACGGCACAGCAGCCAGGGGGCTGGCCTTGCACGCAGCCGACCCAAGTTTGATCTCTGCCAAGAATGATCCCTGAGCACAGAGCCAGGAGTAAGTCCTGACACAGCTGGGTGTGGCCCCAAAACAAAAAAACAGAACAAACTGTTAAGAGAGAGAAAATATAAACAGTGCACACGAACTTAAACCACTATGTGGTATTGGTCATGGTAGAAGTCATTCTGTGACATTAGCCCATGCATCATTTTCTTCAGCACTATAGAATTTCAATGGCTATACAGTTTGTTGCTGAGACAATGCAAAACTATATTTTACTCATAGGTCTTAGAGAACTTTTCTGAACATTTAATTATGGTTTAATCAGAGCTTTATGTTTATTGACTTACATATATTGTTACACTTTGCTGCTACAGTTAGCAGTAGTAATAGAATCAGTATGTTTGAGACCCTCACCCTATACTTATTTTCAAAATTCACTAAGCTTGTTAAAATGCTATATTGATTGTGCCCCAAAGCAAGTTCTAATTTTGTACGAGCGTTTTTCATTTCATTATTAGAATTCACAAAACACAACCCAGAAACTAACTCTGCTTGAGTAATGATACTGAACTTTTTCTTTCTTTTCTTTGTGAAACTGACAAAAAAAAAAAACCCTTTTCTTTTTGTTCAAATAACGTAACACAACATTACACTTAAAAATTAAATGTTTTTTAAAAAAACCCTTATGCTTAATGTCTCAATGCTATTTCCCCCCTCTATTTTGGTAACCTGCTTCTCCAATTGAGTGTCACTGCACAAAACAGAACCTAGGAAAGCAGCAATTTACCAGCGACATGGTTTCCTACATCAAAGTAACCAATGACAGAGCAATGAAAAAAGAAAAAGACTGTGGCAGGAAGTTATACACAGAAAATGCCTTTTGGACTTTCTAGTGAATTATTTTCCCCAAAAGCAATTTAAGCAAATACCCTAGATGCTATGGTATACAAGTATTTGCTTGTGTTATATGCCAGCCAAGAGACGACAATTTTCTAACACATCAGATACTGTAAAACAGCTAAAAAGAAAAAAAAAATTAACACATCTTACAAATCAAAGAACGTACCACCTCTACTAGCAAACCCATACAATTAATCCAGGATTCAATGATTAAATTCTACATTTCTGGTAAGCAAAAGGAACCAAAAGAAAAGACTGTATAAAACATGAGGTGACACTGGCTCTATCAATGAAGCAACATTCGCTTGAGCATCTACTAAAAAGCTTTAAAAATGAGCAACGAGAGATGATACACTGCTGACTTTTAGAATTACGTCTTAATTTATCCCTCGCGTCTAAAAACAGCCTGGGCTGCAACTCAAGACAGGCAGAGAGAGTCTCCCGCTGCCAGGCGCTCTACGGCCCAGGAACTGTTTCTTCTGTTCCATTTTTAACTATTTCTCTCTTTTTTAAATTTTTTTTTAATTAGTGAATCACTGTGAGGGTACAGTTACAGATTTATACATTTTTGTGCTCATGTTTCCCTCATACAAAGTTTGAGAACCCATCCCTTCACCAGTGCCCATTCTCCACCACAAATAAACCCAGCATCCCTCCTACCCCCCCCCCAATCCCATCTCCCCCCACCCCACCCTGCCACTGTGGCAGGGTATTTCCTTTTGTTCTCTCTCTCTGATTAGGTGTTGTGGTTTGCAATAAAGGTGTTGAGTGGCCACTGCACTGTGTTCAGTCTCTAGTCTACATTCAGCATGCATCACCCTTCCCCCGCATGGCCTCCAACCACATTTTACTTGGTGTTCCCTTCTCTATCTGAGCTGCCCTCTCCCCAGAATGTGAGGCCAGCTTCCAAGCCATGGAGTCAACCTCCTGGTACTTATTTCTACTATTCTTGGGTGTTAGTCTCCTACTCTGTTATTCTCTATTCCACAGATGAGTGCAATCTTTCTATGTCTGTCTCTCTCTTTCTGGCTCATTTCACTTAGCATGATACTTTCCATGCTGATCCACTTATATGCAAAGTTCATGACCTCATTTTTTTCTAACAGCTGCATAGTATTCCATTGTATAGATGTACCAAAGTTTCTTCAACCAGTTGTCTGTTCTAGGGCACTCGGGTTTTTAACTATTTCAATAAGTGAGAAACGCCAAGTTCTAGTGGTGACCTTACTGTGGGAAAGTCACTTACCCCTTACCCCACCAACTACACGCCTCCTCAGTGGGGATTCAGCAAGGGGAGAAAGCCCCTTGGCTGGGGGGGGGTGACACGCAGGGGCCCCTGGCACTCTGCCCTCCCTGCACACCCGGATTTTCCCAGAACTGGCTGCTTCCTGTCCATCACCTCCTCAACCTCCTGCTGAGTACCCACTTTATGTCTCTGTACGGCCCCTCCCAGCACAGCTCACCAGGATCTGGGCCATCCCAGACTCGGCACCAACAGAACTGTCAGAACTTAACACTGGGCTGATCAACAGTAGACCACCAGGGCCCAGCAGGACTAAGAAGGCCCTGAGGTAGCCGGCCATGCCCGGGCCCTGTGGTGCCCTCTGAGCCTCCCCATGCCCCCATCTTACAGCCATCACAGCACTTGTACGGCCTGATAGGATCTTGGGGTTCATTTCCTTATTGTCTGTTCGCCCCAGGGCTGTGAACTTCAGGAGCACAAAGACTCGTCTGCCCTGTCCACCCCTGGGTCACTCTCCTGACCGAAGAGTCTTACAACAAGGGGCATCCGCTCTCCAACATTGGACACACTAGGACAAAGCACGAAGGATCAGAGCACGCTGCAGCTGCGGAGGCGCTCCCGGGCAGCGGACGCTGGGTTTAGCTCCACAGCTCTGGTTTGCTCTAGAGGCAAAGGCCCACACATGCAGGGTGGGAATTCTCCTTCTCGGAGGCTCTGAACTCTAGCCAGACTGCTGGCTGATGCCAACACCACAGCATGGCCTTTCTGCCCCCGACTGGCATGCCACCACCTGCGGGGGGAGACTGCAGCTGGAAAGAGAAGGTAGCGCCTTCTTAGGTGACATGAAAAAACCGAGAGAAAGCAATGGCGCGAAGCCCAGCTGTGGCCACAGCTGCCACGGAAACTCATTCTGCTGTCCTCAGCTTGCAGAGCTGCTGGGCACTAGCAATGGACACCACTGGGGCTGGTTTTGTTTGGGGTCACGCCCAGCAGTGCTCAAGACTACCTCCTGATCACTCCTGGTGGGGCTTAGAGGACCGCAAGGGAGGCCAGCGGCCTAACTGAGTTGACCCCATGCAAGGTGCGTGCCCTGCCCACTGCGTTAGTGCTCCGGCCCCAGTGGGCGGCACTTTGGGCACAGAGTCCATCCACTGGTTGTAAGGGGGCCACCTCTGCAGGTCCCTTCTAGGAAGACCGGCTGAGGGCTCCCAGGTGGAAGGACTGCCCGGACACAACTCTCGGCTGGGAACCGTAGAGGGAAAAGCACCCCATTCACGACACCTAAGCACCCCAGTGGCACACAGACACACCATCTAAGGCTAGCTCCGAAGAGCACCAGGCTCGCCTGCCTCAGTCTGCCAGCACACTCTTCAAACCCAGAGCCCTGCATGCCACTGACCTGGGTTCCATTCCCAGCAACCCAGATTAGTCCCCCAAGCCCTGCACGAGTGATCCCTGAGTGCATAGAGAGGAGTAAGCCCTAAGCACCACCAGGTGGCCCCTCCTTAAAACAAAAACAAAAACAAAAACAAAAAAACACAAAAACCCTAACTCTGAAACTCAACTGTGAACAAGTCCCTTCATGCCCTTCAAATAAGCATCAGCGCACAGGGCAGAAGAGACGCCGCTTCCACGGGAGCTCTGTTCCGCACGAGGACACCTTCTGCATGGGACAGAGGACGGCCTTTAGCTTCAGATGAACGTTCCTAAGTCCTTTGTCCACCTCTCAGCTGCAATACCGAGTTCCTCCATGATGTCCCTCCTGATTCTTCCTGGCCCAGTCCCAGGACCCGCACACAGCACCCCCTGGCATATGCCTGGACACTGAGATCACAGGCGTCCCTTTGGACAGCATGTCCCCGCCCCCACCCCCCCCCTTCTGGACTTGGGTCTGATGAAAGCCAAGAAGTGGCCAGCAACCAGCACAGTGCCCGCCACACAGCGCCCCCTAGACCAGGGCAGGTCAAGGAACGAATGAAGCGGAGGGCGGGACGGGCGTAGTTCCCGGACCCCTTCTTCCTCTCCATGCACTGCTACGTGGTTTCTGCATTATCCACATCTCTCTACACCGAAATCTAGACACAGGAATCCAAATGGCACACTGCCGGCGGAGGGCACACTCAAACGCACAAGAGGTTTCAAACAGAAATTACGTCTCTGCCACCCTGCGAAAACTGGGTGTGCTAATGTTGATCTGTTCACAACCATTTCTGCGGGGGTGGGGAGGGGACTTTAAATTTCTTTATGAAGAAAGCCTTTTTATTAAAATATCAGAAGGAAGTCTTACCACTTCAAAATTATTTTGCCCTGAAAAGAGATGATGTTGAAACACATAGATTCAGCAAATTCTTACTTGAAATATTACCATAATGTATTGATTTTTCACCAGGCTCAATTGACTGAAAAGTTGTTTGTATAGCAATATTGGCCAAACCAATATACTAGAACAATTTTGTTACCCATAGTAATCAAGTGCATTTCTGAAGTATAATTATACTGTCATAAAAATAAAGCCAAGATACCCTTTTCCAAGCAATAAAACAATAGGGGCAATAAAATAGGAAGAAGAAGAGACTAAATAAATGAGATTTTTTTAAATGAAATTTAGTGTCTTTCAAAACCACACCGCCTCCTCTTCCTTCCCTTAAGCCAAGGTTAGCAGAAAATGATGAATGCTTCAATCTCAATAAACTATTTCAATAATAGTTAATTCGGGTGGAAACAGAGTTTGAAACTCTCTGCTCAGCGACCCCTGACGCCCCGCCGTGTAGGCTGGACTCCAATAATCAATCCATCATTGCCGTAATGGATATGGGTGTGTGTGAGGCGAGAGGAACACGGAGGCGGACGCAAAGGCAGGAAAGGAGTCGAGAACCTGGAGTTCAGGTTCGACCTTCGGATGCCAATCAATACAATCCACATTATCGTCTAAAGCAAACCTGTAACGGTGAGTTCTGAGCCAGGGAAAGGGGAAAACATACATAATTCATTTTATTTGACAAATGTTCATTGATTTTCTGAAAATATTCATGTACCGGCTTGTCACATGGTGCTACAACGCAAGCCAGTCATATGTGAGCCTTTAGTTCTGCATTAGGATGATGCCTAGTTTGCTTGTTTAAAATATGGTCCTGGCTACAAGGATGAAGCTCTTCATTTGATTGGAAATTTAAAGTTAAAATAAATCAAACAATCACTGTAGTTGCGCTCTTGGGTCAATATCAGAATCATTTAAAAATTGCACTTAATTTATAAGATGCACTTCAGAGACAAATGGAAAAAAGGGGGGTAGGGGTGTCAGATGTGGGCATCGGGGAATCTGTGGTCAGCCTACTACCGCTCCTTGCTTGGGCCTGGGCACCTTCAGGGTCAATGATGTAAAAGAAAGTGAGTGATGGGGACCAGGTGGTTCCTGGTGCTCTTTTTATTATCACTATTATTATGCTTCCCACTCAGGAATCCCATGTTGCAAAGTATTCTGCTGGCTAAATAAAATTTAATTCAATCACTGATGTATTTTTCTCATGTCAGATTACTGTCATTGAGACCAACACTTTTGATAAACATTATTCCTCTCGTAGTTTTTCAGATATAATCAAAATAACTCTTAAATAATGATGCATCTCTAACCCTCACAACACTGTGAAGGCGGCACATACACGACCCATCCTGACACAGAAAAATATCACCCCCAAATTAAGTTTCAACTCTTCACTGGAAGACGCTGTTATGGGCAGGACCCGTAGGACTATTTCCAAACACTGACGGGTCACAACAGATGGCTAAAGGGCTGACTACTGACCACCTACTCCCACCAGCTCTGCTGGGTTTATAAAAAAAATAAAATTAAATTAAATTAAGAAATGACTGACAATTTGAGTCTTGGCATGAACACTATGATTAAGGAAAAATAACACAAGAAACAATCCTATGGTGTGTACTAGCTAACTCAGCCAGACTTAAGTCCTAGGAGTTACACACAAACTTCACTGCTGGACCCAAGGCCTAACTGATTCCACCAAACCAGGTGCAGAGAGCAAGGAGCATGAGTGACTGGCCAGTGATACCCTGGAGTCCCTCCAAAGTGACTGGGCCTGGTAACTATTTTGTGTGCAGAGTGATATGCTACCCAGAAAAGAGGGTAATAAATAGTATTTTGGATATTTGGACACTGAATACTTAGAGTTGTAACCCTTGGGGGGAGGAGAAATGAATCCTTCAAATATAGACCCTGGGTCTGGAAATTTCTCTTCTCTTTAGGTGAAGATTATAAAACAATGATATGGCCTCTCAATCATGCAGGCTCTAAACGAGCAGTGCATCGTTGCTATGGAGGACCTAACTGGAGAGTTTGAATAAAAAGGCCTGTTGGAAAAACCTCCTCTTACCTCACTCCCATTTCAGCCCACATGTATGAAGCACCTAGTGCATCCTTTGGACTGTGCTGGGTCCACAGAAAACACAATGGACTCTGCTTGACCTTGAGAAGAGACAGTGCCTGGGGGGAAACTGAGCTAAAGGAAGAAGTGCTGAAGCAGGTTCTGGCTCAGCTGATGGTCATGTGACAAAGAGCCTTTGCTTTTTCCAGTGGCAACCTGGCTTACAATGATATGGGCTGACCTAGAGCATATACAAATCAACTATGGAAAAAGAGAAGATGGTACGCAACTTCACAAAATTATTACAGGCAATAAAATACCTGAAATAGAATCAATTGCGTCTGCGAGATAACTAGAGAACAGAAAGATATACAATAAAGGAAGATATAATAAATAATCATTATGAGGGGCGGGGACACAGCAATAGCACAGTGGGGAGGGCGCTTTCCTCATACGCAGCCAACCCAGGTTCGATCCTTGACATCCCATATAGTCACCCAAGCACCACAAGGAATGATTCCTGAGCACAGAGCCAGGACTAACCCCTGAGCATTGCTGGGTGTGGCCCACTCTCACTGACACTGTCACTGTCAACCCGTTGCTCATCAATTTGCTCGAGCAGGCACCAGTAATGTCTCCATCGTGAGACTTGCTGTTATTGTCTTTGGCATATGGAATGCGCCATGGGTAGCTTGCCAGGCTCTGCCGTGCGGGCGGGATACTCTCGGTAGCTTGCCGGGCTCTCTGAGAGGGGTGAGGGAATTGAATCCGGGTCAGCTGCGTGCAAGGTAAATGCCCTACCCACTGTGCTATCGCTCCAGCCCACTGGGTGTAGCCCCAAATCCAAAAAATGAACACTAAAAAAAAATTACAGGGACTTGAGAGATAGTATACAATAGTACAGACTTTTCGTGCTTGTGGGAGGGGGTTGCCATCCGGGTTCAAATCCCGAGCACCACATCTGGTTACCTCTAGTACCACCAGGATCAAGAACTGTCTCAGAGCACTGCTGGCACAGTCCCCAAAACCACAAAAACAAAAAGACAGTAATAACAATAATAATGCAGGATTATTATTATTATTTTTTTGGTTTGGCAGCCAACTACCAGCGATGCTCAGTGCTTACTCCTGGCTCTGTGCTCAGAGATCACTTCTAGCAGGCTCAGGGAACCAAATGGAGTTCCAGGGATCAAACCCAGGTCTGCCGCCCGCAAGGCAAGTGCCCTACTTGCCGTACTATGGCTCCTGCACATAATGCGAGATTTCTTGATGTTTATTCATCACAATCATAAGACCTTGAGAAGTTCAGAGATACTCCTCAAAAAGAGTTTCATATCCAGGAAGCACAGGGCTTAATGACTATTGTTCCTATTACTCCTGTAGAAGTTAGTGTTCGTTCACAGTGCTCAAACTCCAGAACATACCTTTAACCTCACAACAATGTGAGACAGATATCACTACTATTATTTTATTAATATTATCTCTCGTTTGACTCAAACTCAGAACCCCCTCACGCTTAACCACATCACAGACAACTCTCTACTGTCTCAGAGCCTCTGAAATTCATCAAAAAATCTCTCCAAGGGTTGCTGCAAATCTCTGGTATAATTTAGCCTAAAATATATATATATTTTTATTTCACCTAACTTGGTAAACTAAAAACTACCAGCTTCATACTACTAGCTGAAGTCACTATTAGAGCATTGAGAACAGCTCAGAGAACTCAGAGAATCTACAGTAAGACCTGGTTAAGTTTTATATTATATCACTGGCCTGAACACCCTGTCTTGGGAGAGCATGTGTGCAGCTATTAAATACTGTATGTTGTGTTACACATGCAGACATAGCCCATGAAACTGATAGGACCCCATCAAGTTGGAACAAACAAGACTGAAATATTAAACTTTCGCTTTGCATTTATTAGCTTTATTATGCTCTGTAAAAAAAAACTTAAATAGGCCCACTAGGCACTTTTGTTACCAATGAGCAGATTTTCCAATATTTTCTTCATCTAGTTTATGTAGCATAGCCTGTAATATAATCATTTTGTTTGTGAAAAATCACAATTTTTATAGTCAACACCATTAAGGTAAACTTAGTGTAGGAGAAAGTCAATCATAAGACATCAAATGTTTAGTTTTATAGAGACTTTAGCAAAGTGGAATCTCATTTCTTGAAGATTATCCCATTTCTTCATGCTGAACTAAAAGCCATGGATGTTATATGAGTACAAACAAAAGCCCAGGCAGAAATGAAGGCCAAATGATCAATAACATGAAAACTGGGTGTCTTCACCTTCTCCCTCTAAGGATTCACCAAGGGGAGAGGGAGGAAACCGGGGGTCACTGGTGAGGGAACGTGAAAACTGGTGGCGGGTTCTAGAGTTGAAACAAGAAGATAAACCAGAGAAAGAAAGAAAAGGAAATTTTCTAAGCAATGAGATAAATGCCTTCTTTTTCATAAGAAATCTATTAGATAAAATGCTGACGTGTTCATGTCACTGCCACACACCCAACATAAACAACATAAGCCAATGTCAAAAACATCTTTGATCTTACTACATACAGACACAAGCTGGAGCGACAGCACAGCGGGTAGGGCGTTTGCCTTCAACAGCCGACGTGGGTTTGATTCCTCTGTCCCTCTTGGAGAGCCCATCAAGCTACCAAGACTATCCCACCTGCTTGGCAGAGCCTGGAAAGCTACCCGTGGCGTATTCGATATGTCAAAAACAGTAACAGTAAGTCTCACAATAGAGACGTTACTGGTGCCCGCTCGAGCAAATCAATGAGCAACGGGATGACAGTGACAGTGACATACAGACATGCTAAACACTGCAAGTGGTAGCTCAAAGAATTTCTAGAATAAGTTGCTACTATCATTGCAGGGTTCAAGTAAAAAATCTGGGGAGGAGGCTGAAAAGAGTACAGAGGGAAGGACACAGCTAACCCACTGGATTCCTGGACACTAGCCCCCACCGAACCCCCGCAGGAGAGATGGCTGAGTGCAGAGCAAGAGTCAGCCCTGAACACTGACAGGTGTGGGCCAAAAACCGTATGAAGGAAGGAAGAAAGGAAGGAAGGAAGGAAGGAAGGAAGGAAGGAAGGAAGGAAGGAAGGAAGGAAGGAAGGAAGGAAGGAAGGAAGGAAGGAAGGAAGGAAGGAAGGAAGGAGGGTCGGAGGGAGGGAGGGTTAGAGGGAGGGAGGGAGGGAGGGAATGTCGGAGGGAGGGTCGGAGGGAGGGAGAGAGGGAGGGAGGGAGGGAGGGAGTTCTTTTGGACTTTTGGACATTGTGTCTTTAATAAACTGAGTTCTAGCCATGCTTCTTCACCAGAAACAGTATTAACCAGGGGCCAGGGCAATAGTGCAGTAGGTTGGGCACTTGCTTTGCATGTGGTCAACTCGGGTTCAATCCCTGGCCCCCAATATGGTCCCCCAAGTACACCAGGAGTGATCCCTGGGTGCAAGAGCCAGGAGCAAGCCCTGAGCAGCACCAGGTGTGGCCACCAAACCAATTTTTTTAATTAAATAAAAATAAGAACACTATCACGTAAATAAAAAGTTATTGTTTTATAGGTGTAGGTGTCAGATCCGTAAGGTGTAAAGTGCTATGGAAACAGGCACTATTTGTGTTCGTAGAACAATGTGAATGTGCTTAATGCCAGAACAGTAGTAGATTTAAATATGCTTATGAAGCTGTTATTTCATCACAATTAAAAATAATAAAAAGAACATTATTATAACTTTATATTGCAATTTTCCTTGGTGGATCAAAATTTTCACTTACTGAGTTCTCTCCCCACTTTTACAAACCTATGTTTTCAGATAAAAGATTACAATTTTAACATCTAGCATATTGTTCATAATAAAAATTATCTACTGGGGCTGGAGAAATAGTACAGTAGGTTGGGCACTTGCCTTGCATGTAACCCAACAAAGGGTTTGATACCAGGGACACCATATAGTACCCCCAGCACTGCCAGGAGTGATCCCTGAGTGCAGAGCCAGGAGTTAAGCCTTAAACACCACCAGGTGTGACCCAAAAACAAAAGAAAAGGAAAAACAGGAGCTGATGGTGTAATGGTTTCTCCTTCCTACAACAAAGCACAACAGTAAATTCTCACTGAGCCTTCAATGATTAAAAACAGAACAAAACCCATAAGCATGCTATAGAGTTAAACCACTGGTGCCATTGCATAAACAAGATGAGTAAGCATCTGAAAAAATTCCTTACGATTTCATTTGAAGACCAAAAAAAGGGGGTCTAAAGAGTTGCTAGAAGTTTTTCCTGCTTTATCATCTATATTAGCATAAGTGCCCTAAAAAAGAAATTTTGAAAACTGCTCCAGCCTACAAATGCAAGAGAAGCAAGTGAGAATTCTCCTTCCTTCCTTCCTTCCTTCCTTCCTTCCTTCCTTCCTTCCCTTCTTCTTTCCTTCCTTCCTTCCTTCCTTCCTTCCTTCCTTCCTTCCTTCCTTCCTTCCTTCCTTCCTTCCTTCCTTCCTTCCTTCCTCCCTCCCTCCCTCCCTCCCTCCCTCCCTTCCTTCCTTCCTACCTTCCTTCCTTCCTCCCTCCCTCCCTCCCTCCCTCCCTTCCTTCCCCTGAACCCAAGACTGTCGGAGCCAGGTAACAATTTAAGCCAAAGCTGAGGAGGCGAGAGGAAAGCTACGATGAAAGGAGCAGCTTAAACAGGGCAGCGGGACTTTGCAGGGAGGAGTGAAGGAAGGCGTGACCTGAACCTCGCACCCAGACACACTGATTACCAAGGGAATTCAGACACCTAACTTTCAGACTATCCACAATGCTCGGTCATCTGTCGGTAAAAATAATCCAAGTGTGCATATAAGTTCTTTAAAGCAAAAGGGCTCACATCCTCCCTCTACCTGCCGGAGGAAGTGAGGTCCCGGCTGGGGGCGGGGGTGGGGGGGCTCGAATCAGAAGACTTCTACGGGGATTCCCACCCTGGGAAACCAAGCCTCCTGTCCAAGCCGCACCTACATGTGGAGGATGTCCTGGAATTGTAGGATGTGGCCCTCTGTGGACAATGTGACTGGTTTGTTTTTTTTTATCTGTATCCATGTGGTGAGGAAGAATTTAAAATTTGAAAAACATTAGTAACCAATTAGAAACAAAATGATTTTACCACTCTGGAAGGATCTATTAAAATCAATGTGAAAATATCTAAGGTAAGAAGAGACCATAATGCAGGTTTGGTGTATATATGGAAAGCAGCTCGCAAAGGAAGGCTTTATTACCCCCCTCGGGGCTTTCTGACCGAGTATGGATTTTTTAATTCCTAGTAGAATATTTTTCATACACCATTGCAGACTATTAAGTACCAGATATTACATTATGTAGTTTAAACTTTGCACTACTGCATGAGAAAGACTTCCCTGTTGAGAGAACTATTTTTTATGGTTAGCATTTTTTAATATGAAAATGAACACCGCTTTAGGGGAAGATCATTGCAGCTAGAATTTGGGAGAATTTTATAACTTAACATATTCATCAATGTGTAGAAATTCTCTCAGGGGAGTAGGTGAGGAGAGAAGGTACAACAGGAAGAAGGCTTTTTAATAACTTAGAGTGTCAACGCGGGGCAAAGCAATGGTATTTATAAGGTTTGTCTTCCACTGGGCATTGCTGTAACCAGGCAGGGGACAAGTTTAGGGTGCCAGCAAGTTGGGGGGAAAAATAATAGTGTTAAAGAGAAGAGGGGGGAAAATGCATTAAACTTCAGGCCAGTTAAAGGTACACTTGCTAATGGTGGACTATTAACTGCTCACCCAGGAGAGATGCAGACTCAGAAATATTAAAAAGGTAATATAAATGCACTTTTCCAAGCAATTCCTGAGAAAATAGATGTCCTGCAGAATTCTGGAATCAAGTGTAGAAATAAAATCCAAATGCTGGTGGTCCTTCAGAAATATTTGCTGCTGAGAACGTATGATCCCCACATTTGGCAGAAGTGGACAGGAAGTTGCGACAAGATTAACTACTCACTTGTAGACCGTGCCTCCGTTGCCATGGCCCAGTGTGTCCCGGAACCGCATGTCTTGTTCATTCATCTCCACGAGAAAGAAAGAAAAACAAAAGAGTGTCATGCCGTGGATGGAAGTGTCAAGGAAAAGCAAGTCTAGGCCATAAACAACAAGCGGTCTGGGTCATTTCAAGTTCAGCTGCAAGAACGAGGAGATCAATACAACATTTGCTGTCCAATTTATAAAAGACGATACCAAGGGACAAAGTGATGGAAAGTTTAATGACAATTTGTTTGCCTGGGTCATTTCATTAAAGTTTGATAAAAGGTGTCAAAACGGAATGATCTAACATAGCTCAAAAAGGTCAGGTCAGAGATACTGATAAGAACGTGGTCTCCAGGACCACATATAACCCAGCATCAAATTGCACTGCACACAGGCAAAGTCGAACTTGGGAGAACACAGACACACACACACACAGACACATACACACACACACACACACACACACAGAGGCATCTGATTTACAATCTGTAAATAAATCAAGCCTCTGAAAACTCTTTAGGTGACCCTATAATTAACATTAAACAAACTAAATAATGTTAATGATTTTCCTAGGGTAGATGCAGCTTTTCTTTGGAAATGGTAAACTAAGCAGCACGAACTGAAAAGAAATTATACTGCTCTGCTGGGAAAAGTGCCATATCAATGCAGTTTATGATGCACATATAGTCAAATATTCTAACACAACTAGGAAGAACATATAAGCATGCAATTCTTAGAAATTAATGTTATTTTCATAACCGAATACATAAAACAGCAAGTACAATTGCCCAGTTTCTTAAAACTATTATAGCACAAATATTACTTTCATTTGTATCACAAACTGTATTGAATTATTTTAATGCCCACAAAATAATATTTTGGAGTCTCTAAGAACTGCCTAAATAATTATTTACCAAGTGACTTAATTTAAGACTAGTCAAATTATATTTGATGCATTCAATAATTTTCTATCCACTGGTCCAGTTGTTTAAAAATTAACTGCCAACTTTATCCACTAAGTGGATTCAATAATGGTGTTATTTTCCATATAGCTAAGGCTTGGGAAAAGCCATAGTAAGCCCTAAAAAAAAAATCAATTTCCAGAGAATTGCACTCCCTTGCATGGGCAGAAAATAGATGGAGTTTTTAATTCAATATCACCTGGAAAAAAAATAGTTTGCTTTCAGACTATTATGGTAAAGCTTTAAATATTTTTGCTCTACTCTAAACTTCCCCCAATTGAATAAAGCAAGGTTTCATTTATCAAGGGAAATATGTTTCTTCTGTATATTTCTGAGGTTGACGTTTCAGAGAGCAGTGATAATTAGAAGTGCAGTACAGGCGGCAGAAACAGCTTCCTTTCCAAGCTGTTTGGCCAATCCCGAAAAGAATATTGACAGATTAATGTGCAAAGGCCAGTTCAGGACCCGATTTAATTGTGGTACGATCTGATTGATGCAATTTGCAATCAGCTAATTACTATATTTAAGGTCAGAGAAGAAATGACAGATAATCCAGAAAAATTGGCAACAATTTTCCTGCATCAGAGAAATTCTGTTCTTTACATTCACGTTGCTAATAAAGGTAAAACAAAAAACCTGTGTAAGAAATAGGCATGAAGAAATAAAGAAAATTTTATGCTTTGGGATGAACGGTTAAGTTTTAAAAGAGCAGGACACGGAGAATACATAGAGTGACCGGGGGTGCTAAACTAGAAAAACTGCTGCTAGGGTCACTTGACCAGTGAGGACGAAGGACACACACATACACAGCTGAATCTATTGGCGGGACAGACTGGAGACGGGTGGTAGGCCAATTCCTATCAACCGTTTCTCCAGGTAGTCTAAACAAGACTCGAAGAATCTAATTTGGACCATCAGCTTGTCTGTCAACATGCACCCTCATCATGGCTTAAAGTGGATTTCTAGGAGAAAGAAATGTCCCCGGGTCAAGTTCAGGATCATTCTGAATTCAGTGGCCCTAGACTGGAGGAAAGGCAGGAGGGAGGTCGATGATATCTACATTCCATAAGCGCAATCTACGATTCTCTCCCCTCTACCTCCACTTTGAATTCTCTATCTGGGTCTTTTAGGTAAAAAAAGATGCAAAGGCACAACATCTCAGTAATACACTGGGATAACCCAGGCCTTTAGGAGGGAGGGTGCTTTTGCATTGTCTTACTGGAGGAAGAAAAAGGGAAATGGTAGGAGAAGAGAAAAAAGGGGAAGTGTGGAATGTCTCTTAATAGCTTCAACCATTACCATCCCAGTGCCATGGTTCTGTTACCTCTGATAATTACAGGGTTCAGAAAAAGGGGAGTTATTAACCCAACTTCCAGCACTCCCAAGCTATCCAGGAGGGGAGCATCTAAGCAGACTGAGGGTCCTGGGAGGGATGGGGACACAGAGAGGGAAAGGCGGGAGGGAAGGGGAAAATGTGAGCAAGCTCCTGAGTGCAGGGAATACTGCATTACCAGCCCAAGGAGAGAAATCTGGAACCCATTACCTTAAGAGTAAGTTTATAAGACAAAAGACAAAAACGGTTTTGAATGAGTTCTAGAAACATGGCATTTTAAAAAACAACATCAACAAACTGTATTCAGTTTACTACAATATAGACCTTCGCCTGGTAGAGGAATCAATAATTGTTTTATGAAATATTATCTTTATTTGGCTGTTCTAATTTTTATATAGTATATAGATATATTAAAAAATACTTTTACAAAGTAAAATTATTAGAGCCAAGCTCATGAGTTGGTTATAAACACTTAAAACTGTTTCATACCTTTAACTGATTTTAAGCATGAAAAACTTCATGAAAACTTACCAACTAGCAGTTAATCAGATATTTGCCTTTATTAGTTTAGGTGAGCACATTGACTCCACTTTTCAAAAGGAAGCACAAGAACCAGTATTATGATGATTCAAAAGTGGGATTTGGAGTCAGGGAGGAAATGCCGGAAGTTAGAACACCAAAGCGCCCAAATTCACTCCCTGGCACCACACAGTCCCCAAAGCTCTGCTGGGAATGACTCCTGCCGACTGAGGTGGGAGTAGCCCCCAAATCAAAACAGATTACAAAGAAGTGGGGTCTGTAAGCCTACCGAAGACATCTGGACGGTGTAGCTGAGAGATCAAGTGTCATAAAAGTCATAGAAGTCAGAGCATTTTAATACCATTTAGAACCAAGTCACAGTCCCCAGTAACTCGTCAGTAACAAAAGTGGGGGCCAGAGCTCCATCCTCTCCTGGGCATCCCGCTCCCCGAAGGTCTTTGCAGCTGGCCGCATGTGTAAGTGGGGAAGGACAGGCTCCTCACCCACGGCCTCTGGCCACAGGAACGGGAACAACCCACTGAAGTGCACTCACAGCTGAAAGCAGACACGATGATGCTCTTTGTTCGTTATTTTTTTTTTCTTCCTGTTTTATTTCTGGGCTACACCAAACTGTGCTCCAGGATCACCCCTGGCATGGGTGGGGGGGACCACACAGGTTGCGAGACTGAACCTGGGTCAGCCACGTGCAAGACAAGCACCCTTCTCCCGGTGCTGTCTCTCTGGATCCCCGGTGCTTTTAAGAAAAGACAGGCTTTAAAAAATCATACCACTCTTTAGATGAAAGAGGTGAAATAAGGCTTTTACTTAATAAAGACATCAAAAGATTGACACAGATGGCCCAGTTTCCTTGGTTGGACTTAAAAGCACAAGAGCTACGAGGGATGAGGAATCATCCCAGCGACAACTGCCAAGACCGTTGTCATACCTGATGTGGAGAAGGCCTGGCACAGGGTTCTGCTGGTGTCAGAGAGGAAATACAGTATGATTATAGAATAGCAAGGCCGAATCCGTGGGGACAGTGGCGGCCACTAGGCTCAGACACACACACCCTCTTTATGAGAGCTAAGATAAGCAGGAAAATCTGAAGGCTTCATAGATGGGGATTACAGAAATCTTACTCTCCAGAACCCTGCTCTCAGGACTGCGTATCACACGAGTAAGCCTTCTGGGACTACTGCCACACAGTTACTGTGCAAGGTGACCACGCTGCCCAGGACATAAAGTCATGGGTACTATTAAAAGATAAGCATGAGGGCCAGGTTTGGTCTTTTTGTCTCAAAATGAGCGGATGTCTGTACCCACTGCTCCTCACCCTGAGTTGACCTTTTATTTTTTTTCCTACACACAAAATGGTCTCTCAAAGGCATTTGACGTTCTCGAAATAACAATGAAAACAGCAGCATCGTATAGGGTGCTACATTTATGCTTGAATTTTTAGGAATAAGAAATAATACCACCCTCTCCACAACATCTAAAAAAACAAGAAGCGGGGAAATGACCTCACAATGGCAGAGGTGAAAGCCATAGGTCCTGGGAATATCTGCAAATATTTTTAATCCCACTGGATCAACCTACTGGGCCATTTCTAATCCATTTCAAATTCAAGGGCCAATATTTAAGAGTAGATACTGCACTCAGACTGAAGTAGGAAGAAGACATTCAGAAAATACATCAGTGGTACTGAGTTACAGTTCTCAATAAAACATGTCAAAAATCTCTTTTGATGTGGGTGTTTTCAAACCAGAGAAAAAGGATTCCTCTACTACAAAGTGACCAATAACAGGAAAACAATTCTTCCATTTTGAAGACTAAATATTAAACTTTTTTTAATGCCTGATTTAATATAACTAATGGAATTAATGGCAAAATGAGATGGAATTCAATTATGGATCAGCAAAGAACATATGCTTTGCTTATTGTCTGCCCGTGTTAAGGAGTATCAGTACCTATTGCTTCTAAATCATTAAAATAAAAATGCTCAATTAATCCTTATTTTCTATGTAAAGGTCTGACAGAGGCGAGTCGCAGCACCAGGACCTTCGCTTCACAAATCGAAGCAATAATGGTTTCAGAGAGCGTCACACTCGATGAGCAGACAATTGGAGAGATTTAGTAAATCCCACTTTATAGAGCAGAGACTAATCGGGAAACACAAGCCCGTCAAATGTTTCTTATGAACTGTTGACACTATATCAATGCTGAATCAATTGGTGGCATTTACTCTGAGTGACAGAAAAGAAATAAATATTTATATCACATAACCTATATCAATGAACCCAGGCAGAAAGCTATTTCTAACCTGTCAATATTTGATTATCTTGAAGAATCATGTCCCTTTCTTTTAATGATTAATATGAATTCCTTATTAAATCTAAGTGGAGGCGAGTGGAAAGGCAGATCATTATTAATGCTTGAGAGCATAAACCACTGGAATAAAAAACTACACTCAAGAGTTAAAGTATCGTTAAATTTGACTTACATCTTCCTTATCAGATGGGGTCGGTGTTGAGCCCTGCGAGGGGCTGTGGCCCACCCCGTGCGCACGCCCTCACTGTAACGCAATCCCACGCGCTCCTGGGCCCCTCTGCAGCACCACGGAATTGAGGAACTAGTAGCAGAGGGTATTCTGTGGAGGTTTTTGTTTTCTTTTGTTTGCCTTGTGACTAAGAATAAAGGCATGTATAGGGGCTGGTCCTGGAGAGGAAGAAAACGCTTTGCTCTTTACTAGGGCAGGGGAACCACGACCCCAAGAGGGAAGCAATAAATACTCTTTAAGTGTCAAAAATCTTTACCATGACAATCTTCCACTAGAGAGAGCCTTCCATCTCAGACTGCTGGGATATTTATGGTACACTTGGTTTACTGTGAAACATTAGTAACATTTCAGAACGTTCTCTTTTTGTTGTTGTTTGTGTTTGGTTTGTTTTTTTTTTTGCAATAGAAATAAACCATTTTTCATTTTTGAAAGAGAAATCTATGACAGGTTATTTTCCATTGTCTGGGTTGAAAAAAATGTAGTTAAAGCTTCTTAATTTATGTCGATTTGGATATATATTTTCCAGCTGAGGTCCACAAGTGACTTAGACATAACTTACAATTAGAAACTAGAATACAAGCATGTTAAAGGTATATAAATATCTCAGGCTCAATATTTCTGCTTTGGGGGCCAAGTTCTATTTCATACTGGTTCTGAGCTAATGCAGAGCCTTCGGGCGAGGGCATGGGGGTGGAATATATGGACCTCACCTGGACACACCTTTGAAGGATTCAAGTTCGAAGGAGTCAAGAAATATGGCCTAAGAGTCTGAGACCATCATGAGCATACGCACAACACCGGATTCTCGCTGGCCCAAGATGGAATATTAAAGGCTAGGTAGGAGCCACGCGTCCTGGATGAAACTGAGATGTCAGCCTGGTCAACGTACATTTTCCACCTGTGTTCAGGGCACCGTGTGCTAAGTAAGGCTGGGAGAAGCAGAAGCCCCCCATTCGGCCACCCCACGGCTCTGAGGCCCCACAGTTACAGGTGATATTAAAGGACGGGCGTGGGGACCAGCTTTGTCTTCCTGACGGGCTCCGTGACAAATCCTTGACTCATGAAACGCCAATGAGGCTTGGAGAGGTCAGCGTGTGCAGGCCCTGAATAAGCATCTGAGATAATTAAGATTTCAGCCTTCGAAACAGGGACGGGAAGTGAACAGCAGTTAAGAAAATCAATAAGAGTCTTTTATTTGCAGTGACACAGATGCCTCAGTCAATACGGCCTAATAGGCAGGCTTGATGGCCGCGGACAGGCGCCTGCCTTGGAGGCGCTGGCGGCGCTTCCCCGATCACAAACATTAGAGCACATTTATGTTGCTATTGAAGGATCCGGGACCCTGTCGGTGGCTTAATTTACCAGCGCGTGCTTAAACGCTCCCCACTATTTCAGATGTGACCATTTACTGGGATCAAAATTAGTGAGAAATAACTGGCCCTCGGGCCCATCCATCCCCCACTGGCTGGCTTCTGTCATTCAGCTTTCGACCCCGGGGCTGCTAAGACGCCCAGGAATTCCAAACACTGGAGGTCTGCTGTGCCTCAGTTCCCCTAAAAAGCCATTGCGGACGGTAGAACAAATGGAGGAGCTGCGGTAGGAAAGCCGCCGTTTTTCCCTCTCTCCCCCAAGATAATGAAAGAAACAGCCACGGCAGGGTACGGGGTCATTTCCCCCCACACATGGGTTGACACACTTGTTCGGAATTGATTAACTTTTTTTCAGCTGAGAAGACGGCAGGGTATGTACGTGGTACTTCAATCTGCTGGGAGTGAAATCCATTAGCACAGTTTGAAAAACGTGCTACAAATTGTTCTGCCAATCAAATTAAGCCATGTAATTCACTTATGACAGGAAGAAACTCATGGGCTCGGTTTGTTAGGTTTGTGGGTATAGACACTGGGTAGTCGTCAGGTGAGAATCTTAATACGGAATGCCACCTTACCTGGCCATTGGCTAATATCTTTTTCAGCTCAGCAGAAGACTTCTTTAAGCTACAAAGGAAAGACATAATTTTTAGTGGTAACATCACCGACATCTTTGACCACCGAAAACCGCAGATGAGGATACACCTTTGCTTCAGGTGTAGATGTGGAGTCTACAGGCTTTCTAATCTTTGCCCCGTATCTTTCTTTTCCAAATATAACTGGACACATGACAAAGGTATTAATCAAGAGACGGAGGGCCACTGGTAAGGCACCGCAATAAGGAAGCCCAGAGTCCAAACGCAGTGAGACTGCTCTATGGAGCACTTAAGAGATGCTTTCTGGGCTATTTGTTGGGCAGCCTTGGGTGCCCCTGAGTGACTCTACCGTGTCCACTCTGTCATCTGCTTAGACAAAGCACGGAACACTGACTCTTCGACTGTCACAGAGCTGGAAAAGATAAAATGGACAGTGAGCCCGATTCTCTACTCTGATTCCTGGGCCGGGAGACAGGACAGCGGCTGCACAGGCCCGGCACGCACAGACCTGGGCTCTCTCTCCGCATCACGTGGTGCCCAGCAGGCCTGAAAACTCAGGGCTCGGCTACTCGGCTGAGAAGCACCGGTGGAGCCCTAAAGCTGCCGAGAGCTCCCCACTCCCTCCAGCTTACAATTGAATTTCCAGGATGCAAATGCTTACTAGAAATAAACCCTGGGACTCACTGGCCACATGCTCTGGGAGAAGCCACGTATCCTGTCAAAACTTTCCATTTCCTCTTTCTAGAGCATGGGGGAGGGGCAGAGAGACTTCATATTGCAGTCAAGAAAAGTAACTACCACCGACTATTTTCGCAACTAAACCCCCAGATGGTCTGTAAACTAAAGCCCTATATTGCGGTAAATAAATTTTAGCTGCTTTCTCTTTCCTTTTCTCTAAGTCCATGGCGCAGCTCCCAGGATTAGTGAAGGAACAGGATCAATGCTTCCTGGACACATGCCAGTGTTCTCCAAAGGGGGCAAAACCATCGCAGAGGAGACCCCGTGGCTGGCAGTGGTGCGGGTGCACACGGGGGCTGCTTTATCCGTTTGTCTGAAGAAGACAGATTTCCTGCAGGCAGCTGAGCAGTCCTTTTTTCTGAAATAAGTTTGGGAACCTCAGCTTTATGTGAATGAATTTAGGGAAGGGGCCAAGGTCAGATGCTGAAGACCTTGCTTTCTGCGGAGTCACACCTACACTCAGCTACCTGATCAGTGAACTCGCACATGGGATGGTACTGCATCGCTGCTCTTACCTGAAAGGTAAAGCTTCTCTTTCTTTTGTGGGTGGAGTGGCAGGGGGGTCCTTGCGGGGGGGGGGGGGGCGCACACCCGGCAATGCTCAGGGCGTACTCCCTGCTCTACACTCAGGAATCACTCCTGGCAGTACGCAGGGGACCAGATGCCGAGGGCTGAACCTAGCAAGGCAAGCACCCTCCCTGCTGTACTACTGCTCCAGCTTCTTAATTCTATTGCTCTTCTACACCAACCCTCCCCATGGCCCAAGGCAGTGGTCCTGCCCTAAGTGTTGCTCTTTCTCCTGACCGAGGACACAACCGCATTGACATCACCTTGATCACACATTCCCTGCCACTGCATCCTCATCCAGGGAGCTGGTGTGTGTGTTATATACAGGGTGGTCATGGTTCTGGCTGTTACGGCGTGGTGGTCTCACATACACACACATTAATATGTTACATTTCAGAAGATCTCATTCCTCAAGTGACTGCGCACACTGTATCGTTGAAAGTATTGTTGAAAGTGATAGATACTTGTTCTTCTTTCTGAACATTTCTTAAACGTCTGTTCTGATCAAGTTCATACTATAGGGCCTCACTGTTACATTCCTCCAATTTAGAAAATGTGCCTATAATATATATATATATATAAGCACACACAAGTCTCAACCTTTAACAAAATATTAGTGATCTCTTATAGAAGGACTTAATGGCCCCTGGGTGAAATACAACAATCTTCACACACTCTCCTTTAAGGAAAGTTTTTTGGAGCATTTTCAGCAGTTTATTTATAACGAACACAATACAAAACAAATTATTTCAGTTCTGCTTTGGGGCAGCAGTGGAGTTCAGGATGGAAACATCTGAAATACAGTGGTGGAAAGGTATAATGGTGGTGGGACTGGTGTTCGAACATTAAATGTAATCAAATATTGTGAACTACTTTATAAACTGTCACTGTCACTGTCATCCCATTGCTCATCGATTTGCTCAAGCGGGCACCAGTAACACCTCCATTGTGAGACTTCTTGTTACAGTTTTTGGCATATCAAACACGTCACTGGTAGATTCTGCCGTGTAGGTGAGATACTCTTGCCAGGCTCTCCAAGAGGGATGGAGGAATCAACCCGGGTCGGTCGAGTGCAAGGCAAACACCCTATGTGGTGTATTTGATATGCCAAAAACAGTAACAACAAGTCTCACAATGGAGACGTTACTGGTGCCTGCTCGAGCAAATCAATGAGCAATGGGATGACAGTGATACAGTGACACTTCTGGGAGAAAATTCTATAATGAGACCTGTACATAAAGACATTAGGAGTCACTTCAAAAAATAAAATTAAATTTAGAAAAAGAGTTCTGTAAAATAGGACTGAAGTGGAAACTTAAACTCAAAAATAAACAATTGTGGGACTAGATCAACAGTACAAGAGGTAATGTGTTTGCCTTGCATATGGCCGACCTGGTTTCTATCCCCAGCATTCCATATAGTCCCCAGAGCCCTGCCAGGCGTAAGTTCTGAGCATCACCAGGTGTGACCCCAAAACAAAAAACATAACAAAACAAAAATTGCCTATAAACAGACCTGTTTAACTAGTAGCTATCATTTTTTGAATAATGACCATGTAAGCACCACTGCATGAAATGCTATTATTATCCCAATTTAATTGTGACGATAAATAATATGGTGTGGGGTACAGGTATTGTTCCTAAATTCTAAAGGAAACTAAGGTAAAGACCTTGCCCCGAGTCTGTCTCTTGTACACATACAAACTCTTCTCCCTGGGAAATATTTAGATTCTTTTATTCCCACCAGTGCCTCCCAATTTGATAGTTGCAATTACTGTAAAGACACAAATAACCAAATAATGCCCAGGCAATGTTTCGCCACAGATATTCCATTATGTCATACAACTTGAAATAATAACATTTTGATTCATTGCATCCACAAAACACCTTTCATCCAAGAAATAAAATGTGATTCCTTAATACAGCTTCATCAATCTTCCTAACACCAAAGGTTGGTAAGTGGAGAGTTGAACCATCCTGCTTTTATTGGAGAAAGCCACCCTGTTCAGGAAGGGCCTTGTCTTGGCAGTGGGATAGTAATCACAGCCTAGGCCTGGTGGGTGCAGCTTCACCCAGTCAGTCATCCATCGGAAACAGAGGCCAGCTCGCACTTTGAGAGCAAGGGAGGAAAAAGCCAACTTCATTTATTATGTCAGTCTCTGACTAGCAACCTGGCACGGTAAAAATCATTAGTATCGTGGACATTTCTTGGTGCCTCAATTTACTCGACATTTTATCTGTCTAGTCATCATCATAAGCTACCAAAAATCTTTTTGAAAAGCATTTAAAAATGTTAATGGGTAGGGACAGAGTGAGATACCACAGGGCAGACAGGGTACATGCCGGGAGTGATCCCTGAGCACAAAGGCAGGAGAAATCCCTGAGCACTGCCGGGTGTGGCCCAAAGAGGAATACATAAAATGTCAACATGAAACAATTAGAACCTGGGCTTAGCAACTCTGAGAGAGATAGATTAAGGCATGTACTCAAAAGCGATCAAAAATAATGTCATCCTAGAAAAGCTGTGTCAGCTGGTAGAATGTGAGCCCATGACAAGATGTGGAGAAAATGAAAGTGGTACATTCATCCGGGCATCACTGACGTGTCCCCTGAATCACAGGCACCAGCTGGGGGTGGCGAGGGCTCAATAACAAACATGCTATGAAGAGAACAGGAAATACTGGGGGATCCGAGGGGATTCTTTCTAGTAACCGCTACGGGAAAAGCAAGCAGAGGGGAACGGAGGAAACTCACAGAATGGGTGTGCGGTGTGGACGAGGAGAGGGTCGTTTCCAGAAGAGAAAGGCTGCATTGCTTCAAGCGGCCCGAGGTTAGTCAGACTAAAGGGAAGGAGGGAGAAGAGGCACGCAGGCAGCTCCAGCCAGGAAAGCCCAGTCGTGACGCTAAAGAGGGTCCAGAAAAGGCACTGTAGGGCCACAGAGATAGTCCAGGGGAGGGGGCTTGCCTTGCATGTGGCTGACCAGGTTTTGATCAGGCTGAGCCCAGAGGGGCGAGTGAGGAGTAAGCCCTGAGCCCAGGTGGGGGGCTCTAAGGTTCACCAGCGAAGCTGGAATAGTGGGGAGGGAGGAGCAGAGAGCGGAACAGGAGGCCGGGACAGGCAAAGGACGCCGCTGTGAGAGGCCAGCACTCACCTGCCATGAGGGACACAGTCCTGGGCAGTGGGGAGAGAGCAGAAAAGGCCCAGGCTTGGCATCAGGAGGACCCTCTGCTGCCGTGGGGAGAGGAGGCATGGAGAGAGGCAGGATGAGGAGACTGGCAGAGGCCAGAAGGGCCTGACCCACCCTCACAGCAACCGAGACGCTGGCAGGGCAGGAGACTCCACGGGGGTGCAGAAGGGGGAAGCCACCAGCGCGGGCCTGAGGGAGGCCCAGGAAGCAGTGAGGGATGACCCGCAAGGGGGTCGGGAGTGGGCAAGTGGGTGATGGGGGAGAATGGACGGAGACATGCATCTCCCACTTCCAGGAGGGAAGCCGACAGGAGAACGGTCAGCTTCCTCCCTGCATCGGTCCTAATGCTCACCTCCCTCCCTCACCTCCCCTGACCCCCGCACCCTCCCACAGCTGCAGCCAAACGGCCAATCTGCCACCATGTGGACTCCTCTCCGGGCCTCTGCCCCCACCAGAAACACTCTGCCCTGAGGTCTGGTGCGGCTCTGGCCTCCGGGGACCTGCCTCGCCCCAGGTCCTCCCTGAGCACTTGGCCTGAGTCTAACCAGATTCCTGCTTCGTGTCCTCAGGCTTCACGGCCTGCTCACCTGAGCCGGAGAGACAGCACAATGGGCAGGGTACCCAGATGAGATCTCCCTGGCACCTGGTAGAGTGCCAAGCCCCACCAGTGAGCGCAGAGCCAGGAGAAAGGCCACCGGGGGTGGCTCCCAAACAAAGCACAAACAAAGCCTACTAATCTGCTCACGGCACTGGCGACAGTAACCTTGACAGTAACATTTTCATACTACGAGCTACAGAGGAAATTGTTCCTCTGTCCAGCAGGACAGTACTGGCAAACTACCTATGAGTAGGAAGCACACAGGAAATGCTTTTCATCAGTTAGCAACCTGGGGCGAAAGGCATGGCCACCTCAGGGTGGCATAGCAAAATCACCTTCGAGTTGCCTGCCTCCTAAGAGAAATGACTCCCAGAGCAAATCACATTACTAACCAACGGGGAGTCATCTAAGGGAAGACACTGCAAAAGGCTGTGCATGACGAGACCAGACCATCTCTGAGTTTCCTTCCACCAGATTTTACAGGACTCTCTGACGGCACCTGGTCATTTCTTTCATCAATCATCAGACCTATTTCACCTCTGCTGTTAAAGCTCAACCCAGGAAGGGGCCAGGGAGATTGCTTAATGAGCTGGAGTATGGACCGTGCATGCCACAGCATAGACCATGCACGCTGGTGTTAGACCGTGCACACTGGGGTGTAGACCTGAGTGGTGGAGTGTAGGCAGTGAATGCCGGAGTACAGACGGTGCATGCTGGAGTGCAGACCACAAATGTCAGAACATAGCATGCTGCAGTGCAGACCATGCATGCTGTAGTGTAGACCGTGCATGCTTCAGTGTAGACCGTGCGTGCTGGCGTGTAGACTATATTGGAGGCTCTAAGTTTGATCCTGGCACCAGACTCCCTCTTGCCCACACCACCATGCACTACTGGTAACCCTGGAGGACCCCAGCCTGCTGTGCTCACACTGAACCATCTGGCCCAAGCCAACCCCTTAGCACTGCCTGAGAGAATCCCGTTTCACCACCACCCTACCCCCACAAACAACTAAACCCTAGAGACCTAGAGAACCGCAGGTGCCCTCCCTCTGCCCTGTCAGCGCCCTTCTCAGCTCCATCCTGTTTTTCACACTGTGATATAATTTGGCCTAAGACAACAGGGCAAGGTTCATGATCCCAAGGCTGTCTAAACCTTTCCTGGAATTAGCGGGAATCGTGAAATGCCTTCGGACTGACTGTGGCCAGTGGGCTTCCTGTCTGCACTCAGCTCGGCCTTGATGCCCAACGAGCACAAGAAAAAAGCTTCAAAGAGCCTCCTGCCTGCAGGAGAACGGGCACTGGTGGAGGGGTGGGTACTCGATCATTATATGACCGAATAACCATGAAAGTTTCTAAGTCTGTAACTGTACCTCACGGTGATTCATTCAAAACTAAAGAAGAAGAAGAAGAAAAAGAATTTCCTGCCTGGTCAACAACTCGGATGAGCACTAACACACCCACCCCTTGAAGGCCACAAGATAGACAATCCACTGGGAAGCATCCTAGCTCGCCGTAGTCTTAGACTGTTCAACAGAATACGCCGTTTAAGAAGGAACTCCACTCCCAGAGTAGCCGGCAGGTAGCAGGAAAGCTGGTGGGCAGCGACACCAACACTGAAATAAAGTAATCAAGAAGCTGACTTGTGGAGAGGGGCCAGGGAGGAAAGAATGAGGAGAGCCTTCAAAGGACCCAAAACAGAGCCTAAGAACCAAGGCACAAGAACCAGAACCCAGGGTTAAGTGGGGGGGAGGAGGGGACTAGATTGCAGGCAAAGCAGAAAATCTCACATTTCAGCCAATAGGGAGCCGTGCTGCAACCAGAAATCCAAGGAAAACTGGACAAACAATGAAAGTTTTCTGGCTTTAGCCTCAGTGTGACTTATGACACAGAGAGCAATCGCTTCCTCAGTGTCGTCTGTACCTACAGCACTCTGCTATTTGCTGGCTGAATGACTGAATGCTATCAGCTTAAGCACGTCACTTCTGCAATTTAATAAGCTGGAAGGAAGTTCTCAGATCTGTCAGGAAGACTTGAGTTTGAAAAAACTCCAGGGGCTGGAGTGATAGCACAGCAGATAGGGCGTTTGCCTTGCACATGGCCGACCCGAGTTCGACTCCCAGCATCCCATATGGTACCCTGAGCACCCCCAGGAGTAATTCCTGAGTGCATGAGTCAGGAGTAACCCCTGTGCATTGCTGGGTGTGACTCAAAAAAGCAAAAAAAAAAAAAAAAGAAAGAAAGAAAGAAAGAAAGAAAGAAAGAAAGAAAGAAAGAAAGGAAGGAAGGAAGGAAGGAAGGAAGGAAGGAAGAAAGGAAGAAAGAAAGAGGGGATGGAGCAATAGCACAGCGGGGTAGGGCGTTTGCCTTGCACGCTGCCGACCCGGGTTCAATTCCCAGCATTCCATATGGTCCCCTGAGCACCGCCAGGGGTGACTCCTGAGTGTAGAGCCAGGAGTAACCCCTGTGCATCGCCGGGTGTGACCCAAAAACCAAAAAAAAAAAAAAAAGAAAGAAAGAAAGAACTCAAGTCAAAGAAAGAAAGAAAGAAAGGACTCAAGAGAAAGAAAGAAAGAAAGAAAGAAAGAAAGAAAGAAAGAAAGAAAGAAAGAAAGAAAGAAAGAAAGAAAGAAAGAAAGAACGGACGGACTCAAGTCTTGAGGATCCATTCCAGTATGAAGACCAAAATTAGCAAAGATTAATACAAATTATCTTCCTGCTACAATAGCATCAGTCTCCTGAAAGTGAGCCACATTATTAACTTAAATTTCACCACTTTACTCTTTCCTTGGTTCTTTCTGGAAAAGAAGTCAGTGCATCCACTGGCACTGCCAAAGGGGCTGGGGGACCTAAGCCTTAAGATTCTCTAACCAGGGCTGGAGTAATAGCACAGCGGGTAGTGCATTTGCCTTGCATGCCGCCAACCCGGGTTCGATTCTTAGCATCCCATATGGTCCCCTGAGCGCCGCCAGGGGTGATTCCTGAGCACAGAGCCAGGAGTAACCCCTGTGCATTGCCGGGTGTGACCCAAAAAGAAAAAAAAAAAAAGACGCTCTAACCACCAGATCACTGAGCATAACACAAAGGCACTGAATTTCCTATGTAATCTAGAGACGGGAGGAAAGCCATTCTGTAGACCAAAATAAATGGTTAGCAAGTCTAAATTCATCTTTCTCTATAGGGCCCTTTCTTGTCAATCTAAATATAGGTAGGGTTATCAAACTTGTTAAACATCTTCTGATCCACACATGCGCTTTTTAAAAAACATCTAACAGAACAAAGATGGGGTTCGCCCCTCACTCCGGAGATAACCAGGCATGTGGGCACATTTCACACGCTAATTCTCACCTATTGCTTGGAAGAGAGTCTGAGATTGCAGGGCTGCTGTGCTGAGAGGGCCCGGCCCGGGTATTCACCTACAAGAAAGAATCCTGATCAGTTTTGTGTTCTGAGGACACAGTTCTAATTAACCTATAATTTGCCACAAATTCTTCATTCCACTATGAAGGTTAATTAGCTGGTTGCTAGACAGACCCGAGCTTGAAGTCTTTCTGGTATATAGGTTACAAATTAAATTTAAAAAAAAAAATCTGTATGTTACATAATACTGTGTTTCAGTCACTATTCATATGCGTAAGCAATATTGGAAAAAGAGAAGCTGAACAGGAAAAATTTCAGTTCACTGTGGGGAACTGAATTCAATGCTAGAGGGAAAATTTCAATCCACTATTTGTGCTTTGTTTCAGATACAAAAACAAATGTTCTCCAAAGTGCATTAAGAAAACATCCGGTGGCTAGCGGTGAACTCCAAGTTGATGTCTCTTTCTGGTTCTAAAACCAAGCAGAACACTACAGAATGTGTCTTACTCACCGAAAAATGAGACCCAAGTAATTCATTACAAAATCCTTGAGTCAAACACAATAGCAAGCTTTTCTTGCCAATTTTCCGCCTTAAGCAGATATCCAGAATTCAAAACACACAGAACAATGAAAAGACATTAAATAGATATATGTTCCTGGCATAAATATGTCAAAAGAAGAGGGGGGTACTCTGTGTGCAATATGCTTATGTGCTTAATTAATCAATGAAATGAAGTCTATATTTGCACTCAAATAAATCTTTTGGAGCTCAGTACCCAGGATCACCCTAAAGAAACGGGCTAGCAGAAACAATTTCAAACAATAAAAAATGCAGCACCGATACCCCGCTATCCAAATCACATGCATAGTGGGCAAACACTAGAGATATGCCCCCCCCCACACACACACCTTCCATTTAAAAAAAGGAAAGAAAAGAAAAGAAAGGGGTGGGGGATGGCTTGTCAGAGCTTGAGAAAGTGCAGTTTTATTTGACATTTCAATAAGTGGAACACAGCATTACAAATCCATCTAACTTTACTGAAACAATTATTGAAATTCGTACCTTCAGGCCATGTATGTTCCGTTCCCCAGGAGGCTTGCAGGCTGAAACAGTAATTGACTAAATTGTAGAACACATCAGGGCCATTTACAAATTTGCTCAAAATGAATCGTTTAAAAAGAAATGAGGGTGACACCAAAATTAGCAGAGAGAAATGATTGAAAAGTGGCTCCCAAGACCCAAAGTGGGAATTACGAAGCAGGGTTTTTAACTTGCAGGAGTGAGCATTTATAAAGGCAGAGGGCTTTCTGAGACCACCACCTCAGAGAAATTCCAATTTCTGCTTAAAACATATCAAAATCAAGTTAACTGACCTACAATTATCAGACTTCTTTCACGATTCAAATTTCTTCAATCTTTCCGTACTTTATTACCCCTCATATTTAGCTCCCATTTACACTACTTGGAAAGCAAGTAGGATTTAGAGATTAGGGAGAGCTGATGAAGGAGCCTTTAATGCCGAGAAGGGCACTAGAGACACGAGGGAGGAATGATCACTGAATACGACCTTCCCAAATTCATTTTTTATTTAAAAATGCTACTAATGTCATTATATCATGTTTACATTTCTTGTCAATCCTGACATCTGTGAATACTCAAGTATAAACAGTGCCAAGAAAAACTGTATTAATTTCTTGACACAACCCTGAGTTAAGGTTAGTAGTTTTCCAATCCAACAAATACTTCTTTATCAAATGTTAAAAATGCAAAGCCTCTTGCTCATGCTATAGACTTCTTTTGGCTGAAAACTACAATGCCCGACATATTGTATGTTAAAGGGCTGTCAATTTTGATTGATTGTTTGGGAAAGGATGAATTTGATTCCCCCCACCCCTTCTCTCACATGCACATGTATTTGTCTTCTGTTTTCAACCAGAAATAAAGCTGTTTCATAAGACGATGACGTGGTAATCATTACAAGGCATTATCAGTTGCTTTAACTTGATATATTTCAAGTATGTTACAAAGCCAATCAGTTGCTTTGTATATTTTAATTTACTATGTTATCTTCCTAACTGATACAGCTAAACCTTAATCAGATATTTTTATGTGTTCTAAGCACATTAAAATTAAGACTCCAAATCTTCTCTTAAAATGGAAATTAACTTTTTAACCAAAACAACTCACATACATTTGATGTCTGGCTCTTAAGGGACTATTAATACTTCCTAAGAATCCTTCAGAGAATTTCCACTGAAGTACCCAGTACATTCATAAACTTCATTTAGTAAGAAAGTAACTAATTAAGAAGTTTGAGTTAGGCATTGACTCTTACCTTAACATCCTCTTTGTCCTCAATTTGCTTCTCAAACATTTATCATTGGAAATCTAAGCAGCACAGAACCTAATAACCTCCCATTTCCTAGAGTTATGGAATCGGAAGTCACTGCAATACTGGCACATTTTCATGTGTATTAACGTTTAAAACGTCATTTAACAACAAAGGAGACGTAGCTATGAGCCAGAAATGACTATTGCCCTGTGCTTGCTGGAATGAAGATCCCTTCTGATTCGTGAGCAGCATCTGTTTTCTCTTGCCCTTCTCACTTCGTTCAGTCTAGAGATTCTTCCCAATACTGGGTCTGACCAAGGACTCAACCTATGTTCTGAGGGCCAGTAAGTGAGCAGGCAGAGAGACTTAGGTAAGACGCCCAGAATGTCTTGACACAGGCTCACCGTCTATAGACAAGGGAGCACCAGGCAAAAAGTCAGCAAAGCACTGAATCCTTATAGGACGACGTGCAAAAAAGTTGCAGAGAAAGGCGGTTGGAGCCTTCTATTAAAAAAATTAAATTTGGCTTGGTATTTAAATATCATCTAATATTTTATGGGACCAAAATTTCTGAGTATGGAACCAGAACTGTGGATGGTGCCTCACGGTTTCTTCTCTTGGGATCTTGCCCTAAAATATATACTTGCCAAGCAAACAGACTCTCCTACCGAGTTCCTCCAAACCACTCCCATGTATTCTCCACTCCATTAAATATTTTCAATGATATGCCCTTCCACTTAAAGCAAATCATCATTTAAACAAAATTCTTAGCCCAAGGGTCAGTTAGCTACTAGAAAGCTGTGTGACACCGAAGTCATAGACCTCCCCAAACCTCGGTATCCTGTCTATGGAATGGAAGCAGAAACATCAAATTACCTAACAGGCAGAACTGGAGGGAGAATTAAAAATGAGTAACGTAGCACAAAATTAAGAGTCTAAACAGAGCAGATGTCTAAAAACGGCTGTTACATCTTCAAGAGAAGGGCGCGGGGCTGTGGGGAGTGAGACTCATAGTAACTGTACACAGTGCTGGGGAGATGGCGCAGGGAGAAGAGTCTTGCCTTGCATGTGGCCAACGCCGGTTCACTGAGTCCACAGTACCATATATGGTGCCCTGAGCATCACTAGGCGTAATCCCTGAGCACAGAGTCAGGAGAAAGCCCTGACCACCGCCAGGTGTGGCCCCAAAACAAACAAAAAAGTAAAGGAAAAAATGCTTACAAAAAAACAGAACTCGAAAAAAAATTTAGCTGAAGAGAAGTATTTTATTTTTTTAAAAAAATAAAGAACCAAGACACTCTAAACAGAATTTTCTAAGATGCTTAGAGTGTGCTACAAGAGACCTGTCATGTCATGAAGCAGGGAAGCTTAATGGACATGTTCATCCACAAAAAACCAAAAAACAAACAAAAGGACGCTGGAGAAAAAAACTGAAAACAAATTTTGAAAGTTCCCCAAATGATCTGGTCATCAAAAATATGAAGAAAAATATGTATCCTTGTTGTTGGTCTAATAGGTTTCTCTATAGAAATACCAACACTTCTTTGATTTATCCTCTTCTGTTTTAGTTTTAGCTTTTCAGCTACCAGGGGTTTGGGTTTATCATAATTCTTGTCTCAGACCCATTATCAATAGCTAGACTTTATTCATCTCTCTAGCAATTTGTTATTAATAACCTACTGAGTAGCCCCAATCCCATCGCCCACATAAATACTACTAAAACCCTCAAACCCGGATCACTCTGTGGGCTTCAAAGCCAAATAAGGGTCTACTGGTTAGCTGAGCCATTCAAACTTCAGAGGGCTGCAAGTAATGAAAGTCTAGAATGTTTAATTGGAAAACTCACACCATAATTATTTGTACAGTGTCAGTTAATGAAGGTAAGTCTAACTTTTAATTATTTGAATTTATTTCTAAACGAGTTTAGAGTATTTCTTTATCTATTCCATCAGTTATAAAACATGAGTTCCAAGTGGGGTGATGTACAGAGAGGGGCTTAGCAGTTTATACACTTAAACCACCATTTCACTATTATTAAGAATTTGAAGGAAATATTTTATACAGTTGAACTATCATATCTGGTGTAAGGTTTGTCACGCCAAACTAAGAGAGAAAAAGAAAAATATTTGACCAGATGATTTACCAAGACTCATCCTCATTTGCTCAAAATTTTTAATTTCATAATCAATTCCCATTTAAAAGAATTTTTCAAGGTTTAGAAAATACCATCCCCAAGAAGAAATAAGATCAAACATTTCACTGAAATTTATCTCCAAACACCCCTCAGTAAGGAGCTAAATACTTTCTCCTCTATTGCAGTGTTGGTTAATATCATGAGCCATAATTTATAAATATCCAAAATTAAAGTCATTTATTTGCCTTGGTTTAGAAAACATGTGGACACCCCAAAGAGTTTTTAAAGCCAATGTAAGTATGTACTTCACACACAAAAACCAATCTAGTTAGTTTAATTTACTCTAGTAAATTAGATATTTTATCTGCCATAACTATAATATAGCCTGCAATCCCCACGATAATGAATACTTCTTTTGTTTTTTCAAATTAAAAGCTAAACATCATGTTATGTGCATTTAAACCTTTGGAAAACATAACTGTTGATGAAACAGCTTACTGAAATAATCATTGTTGATTAGAATTTGTCCAACATTACCTCTTGGAAATATCTGTAGAGGCTCTATTAACTGTCCATTTACTTGCTGCTCCATTACTGTGGAATAATACTGCAGAGAGAGTATAGAAAGAGGTTACTCAGTAATGTATGAACACTGGAACAGACACGATGGTTGTTTAATTCATACTGCTTTTGTAAATTGCTGGAACATGCATATCAGGCCTGAGAATACTTTTCCCTACTTGCCGATCAAAATGACTTGAGTGAATATGCAGGATTGAAAGTCCAGAACAAAGTTAATTACCCTCTCTTCACACTGTCATTTATCTTTAAAAGTGTCAGTTAAGGCCTTAGCCAGTATTAATCTACAGGAGCATTTTGAAGATTTAATATATTTAAAACAAAAAAGTACATTCGTGGAAAATCCTCAAATATATTTTCCCCACCCCTAAAACTTGCAAAGCAAAATGAAGACCTTCACATTTAGCCTGGACCAACACATCAGTTAATCAGAAATGTATTCACATGTATGTGTAGAAGACACAAAATAATGAAAATCTGACCAGAGACTGTAGAATGAGCAACAAAATATGATTCACCCAAAGATTATTGGCATGGTTTCTTAAAAAGGAGTCCAGTTTCAAGAAAACATACTTTTTTTTTTAATGTTTTCGAGTAAGAAACAGCAGTTTAGATCAAATTAATATTCTAGGCACAAAATCTTTCCCAAGAGTGAAAAAGCTTTTACACTACTCCACAGACACGGATTCATTTGGATATTGCATTATGGCACAGTTTGAGTTTTCCTTAATCTGGTCATTGGCAAATCTCTGTCCACCTAATGAGAAGGTTTCTGTTCCCTCATGTCTTTCATCACTGATAAACAATGGAGTGATAACCTCAGTACAAAAAAAACATCAATACAGAAAAGAGCCACCTTTGCTGGGGTGCTGATGAGAGCAGAACTCTCCTTGAATCCTTCTATATTACACGAGGGGCAGGAGTGATAGTGCAGCAGGGAGGGTGTTTGCCTTGCAGGTGGCCAAGCCTGGTTTGATCCCCAGCATCTCATATGGTCCCCCGAGCACCGTTAGGAGTGATTCCTGAGTGCGGTAACCCCTGAGCATTGCTGGGTGCCTCCCCCACCCCCCAAAAAAAAGCACACGCCAGCTCTTCAACTCTTTACTACATTCTCGGGAAATTCCTGTCAATTAGTTACTGACATTCTTAAACTTTTTTAGAAGACGTCAAAAATGAGTGTGTATATGTTTACATACATCACAACTGCTGCAAGATGAACTTTTTTTTTTAAATCAAAGGGGAGAGATAAATCTGTATCTTCTTGGGGATCAGAAGTTAGTCCAAGGCTCTTTATCCTGAATACAAACAAAGGTGGAGTTTTGGGTTTGGGGTTTTTTTGGGGTTTTGGGGGGGCTTTTTTGTTGTTGTTATTGGGCCATCCCCAATGATGCTCAGGGCTTACTCCTGGCTCTTGTGCTCAGAAATCATTCCTGGCAGGCTCAGGGGTGCCAGGGATCAACCCGGGTCCCATGTGCAAGGTAAGCACGCTCCCCACTATACTACTACTCTGATCCCAGGTGCATGTTTAATTTCTGTGACCTCTTATCAGTGTACAATGTCTCCGAGCACTTTCAAACTGTCCTCTCAATGTAAGGATGCAAAAACGTATATGCATAAACACGGTGGCATGTGCGCTGGAACATTTGTGAAGGCCAGAGTCTTTCGGGCGACTATTCCTTACAGTCACAGAAATACAGCACTTGCCATTACTCAAACGGTGATGACAAGTAAATGAAATATCAATCATGTTGACTGCCAACCTTTTGGGACAGCAATAACTGTTAACAAGTAGTCTGGAAAAATTGTCCGAAAATGACTTGTCCCCGGCACACAAGTACTGGAGGTTTCCATGGAAAATTAAGACGCCAGTGGCTATTTGGAACATTGCTCAGGTATCCTTTTTAATGGGAAATTTGCCGGTTATTGATCCACAGCATGTACCCCCTTGCTTCTGGAAGGCTGCAAGCAACTTTCCAATCAGTGGCTGTCAAAAAAATTACTGCCTTTTTATACTGATACAAGACAACAGCCGTACTGGTGCTCGCCTACAGTTAATGCTTTTCTTTAATTAACTGCTATGTACGATAGGTGAGTAATCCTGGCAATTAGTTTGCCAGATTAGTCCTAGAAATCAAAACAAATATAATATCCTTATGCTTTATCTAACAGATTAATTATAACGTTGTCTGCAACTGCTGCTTGGGGTCAAGTTTGAAAACAAATAACCTCTAACGTAAAGGGGTCAGAACAGGAGCAAGGCACTTTTTTTTTTCCTACTATAAAACCTTGCATGCATGAAATTGACCTGTTTTCCAACTTTATTTATTTGCCTCACAAAATAAATAAATAAATATGGCTTCCCTTCCATTCCAGATCTGCAAAAACTATAATCGCTTGCAGCATCGTGAGAAATTTGTGTCACAGATGTCTCTTGGATGAGGCTGAGTGCAGGCCACTGCGGAGAACCGGGATGCCACTTGTCGGTGTCTCTAAGGCCAGTAGCTGGGATGTGGCATGAGGTTGGTGCCATTCTTCTAAATCCAAGGAGCATTTTCTTTTGCTAAAATACTGGTTTTGATTAGTACTTGCTTTATCAGGGAGTCTCCATTCCACATGGGCAAGTGACGCACCATCAGGGACGAGCTCTTAAGGGTGGCCATTAGACCCACAGTGTGGGCCCAGATCTCTGCCACAGGGAGCACTGTGACTTGGGGCCTGCGTTTACATCATATTCCCGAAGGAACAAGGGCAAAAGGTGGGGTCTTGCGGGGCACCTCGTGCCCAGGACTATGATGATGGGCCCAAGCTCTGGGCTGCCCAGGATGAGAGGCAAGGCACTTGGAGGAGATGGGAGGACTCAAACCTGGGACCACAGCACTGGCCAACTCCGGCAGAGGGCCTGGGAAATGCTCCGTGCCCCTCAGGGAGTCAGCTCTGAAAGGCAGACAAGCTAACAGAGCTAAGAGCGTTCATTCGAGAGCAGTGGAGGCGGTTTTTAGATCTTGATCCTCTGTAACTAATGTCATTGAGAGGGATTCCTCCATGGGCTGGAGCGGTAGTACAGCAGGGAAGGCATCTGCCTTGCATGCAGCCAACCCCTCTTCAATCCCTGGCAGGTACCCTGTTTGGTCCCCTGAGCACTGGCAGGAATAATTCCTGAGTGCAGAGTCAGAAGGAGCCCTAGGCACTGCTGAAATCAAAATCAAAACAAAGAAATACAATTTTTTTAAAAAATCATAATAAAGGGATTCTCTCCACATTTGATCCAGAAAGTAATAAAGTCAGTCACAAAGACAAATATTCTTATATTTCTAGGAGATGAAAACAAAACCAGAAAACAATCACACAGATAAGCACGCAGGCTGAGTCAGGAGAGCTAAGCAAACAGATAGGCAGGAAACAGCACCACAAACGCAGCCTCCACGAGTCACCAAACCTGCCCTCCACGATCCTGCACGGCTCTGTTCAGTCCTATCAAAGCCCTGCACTGAGTAGGTGCTCAGTGAAATGTGTTCTTGAAACAGGAGCCCGTCCTGACTCTCCTTCCTAACTTGTTAACCTTCAGGAAGCCATTCAACCTAACTGAACCTTGGCTTCCTCTGGGTGACAGAGAGAGCGCCCTTCTCTTAGAGGGCTCCTGAGAGGCTCCAAATGAAACTGCTGCAAAAAAAATGAGTGTTGGCGCTTTATAAACTGCAATGCACTATTAGTAGTAATTAAGGAATTAAAAATTCTATTTTGAATTTTAAACCGGCTAATATTGAAACAATATGCACAGCACTTCCTGCAAAGTGTATGCGCGCTTAGAAATACAAAACCAGACATTGTGTAAAGAGAAGAAAACACTGCACTCAAACTGGGAGCAAAAGCCGCAGTTACATAAAACATGCCTTTTTTTTTTTTTTTTTGCTGGTGTGCCTTGCAGGATCTATTATATACAGTAATTGCAGCAATAATCAATAAGCTGAGGAAAAGATTAATCAGTTTTGTGATTGCCAATAGAGGATCCAAAACCAGGCTTGTATTAGTTTTAGAATCCCTCTGAGATGTTCTTCAAAATCCCTTAAACAATCTTAATAAGAATGTGACAAAGTTTAGTATAGTTATCCAAAAATCTAATTAATTTGAAACAGGGGGCCAACATGGGGATAGCAAGTGAATTTTTTTTTATCTTTGCTTTGTTTTCAAGTTTATCAAACAGTATTCCTATTTGTTATGAACCTAATTCACATTCTAACTGCACAATTCAATCGATAATTACAACATTTTGTTCTTCATGGAAATCTGCCATATAAAAAACCCTGAATTCTAAATAGCTCAGCTTAATTTTACAAGGTTCTTTATTAAAAAACAGAGTGAAGACAGAGGTAAGGGACAAAAAAAGAACAATACATAAACACACAACAACGAGTATTGCTGGCTGAATATGTACCATGGATGAGGCCTGGTTCTCTGGATTCACATTTCCATTTAATTTCTTGAACCCTTTCCTATTCTAGGAGTACTATCGCCCTTATTTCAAGGACAAAGCAAACTGTTTAAGAATGAATCAGGAGCGAGAGCAACAGCACATCGGGGAGGGCACTTGCCTTGCACACGGCCCACCTGGGTTTGATGCCTGGCATCCCAGATGGTCCTTGAAGCCCCACCGGAAATGATTCCTGAACGCAGAGTCAGGAGTAAATCCTGAACATCACCAGGTGTGGCCCCCAAAATACAAAAAATAAAATCAGAATGAAAAAAATCCCCGCAAAATCCTCCTTTCATTCTAGTCCATGTACTCAACCTAAAATGCATGTTAACTTTTTACAAGTCGAGAGATGGGCTCTGCCAGTGACTGACCCGGGCTCAACCCCTGGCACCGCATAGGGGTCCCTGAGCACTGTCAGGAATAACCCCTGAGCAGAGAGCCCAGACTAAGCCCTGAGCACTGCTGAGCGTGGACCCCAAGCAAAAACAAAAAGTCCAAGGGCAAGTTAGCTCACACTTCTCGCAGCCCCTTTCCTCACCAGATGAGGTGCGAGACGGATCACGCCAGCTTGGCCTCTTCAGTCCCCTCTGGGCAGGCCAGGCTCGTGGCCAGAGCCCACATGCAGCACTGAATGGCGTGAAGCCACAGGACCTCTCCCCACTGCGTGGCCACCCCACTTGTCCTACCTCTCCCACCCGATTCCTGGAGGGGGGTCTTTTCCCACCCACCCCCTCCTCTAAATGCTGGAGTTCCTTGGGCCCATCCCCAGACGCCGCCTCTTGCTCGATGCTCTCCGGGAGTTAATTTCAGGCCGAGTCAAAGATTTTGAACCGCAGAGGAGGCACCGAGATACCAAGATGGATGAAAAGCTGCCAAATCACCAACCCTTTGTGTGTGTGTGTGTGTGTGTGTGTGTGTGTGTGTGTGTGTGTGTGTGTGTGTTGGGGGGGTAATAGTGGGGGGTGGGGGGGTAATAGTGGGGGGTGGGGGGGCACACGCAGCAGTGCTCAGAGCTGACTTCTGGTTCTGTGCTCAGGGATGGCTCCTGGTGGTACTCAGGGGACCACAGGGGATGCCAGGGATCGAAGCGGGGTTGGTCACGTGCGAGAAAAGCGCCGTCTCCACTCACTGTGCTGACGCTCTGGCCCTGTGCGACACCAGCCTTCAGTGACAGCCCTGATGCTTCTTGGAAGAGTGAGAACATGGCTCCTTGGTGGGCCAGCGGCTCATCAGGTTCTGCCTACCCCTATCATCCCCGCTCATTTGGCCTACCGCCCCCTTGTCGGAAAAAGAAAAATTCCTCGTGTCCCCCCCACCCTGGAAATCGACCTTTAAAAATAAAAACCAAAAAGCACGACTGCACCAGAAACACCCACCCAGCCTGGGCTCCCCTCAGCAGCCCCGGGGGCCACGCTGAGAAACAGGGCCCGGGCCTGGCGCCTGCTGCAGTGGGTGAAAGCACCAAACCCCAGTTTCCCGGCGGGGAGGCGGGCATCTCTGGGAAAGGCGCTCAGCCCGCAGCCCATCTCCTCCCACCCGGGACCCTTCTCGACTCAGGCCAGAGCCTGCCCGCCCTTAGCTCCAGCCACTCCCTTGCCAGCCTCAGTTCTTTCTTTCTGCCCCGACCACACTGCACCACAGACAGCCTGCCCTCCTCTGCCAGCCAACGCCCCATCCTCCCCGCCCCACTCCCCTGGCAGCACTCTCTTCCCCTGCAGGGTGCCTCAGTGTCCCCCAGAGCTCAACCCGGCTACTCTGCGTGTCTGCCATGCACGAGCAGCTTCAGCCCACGACAGCAAGACTCACTGGCCGCTGACCGGGAGACGTCCTTGGCCTCCCACTCTGAGCGCTGCTTTCCTTACTTTGCTTGTCGCCTTCCAGTAGTTTCTGGAAGGAATGAGCTGCCTGCTGCCTCTCCCACCTACCGCAGCCTTTGGCCAGGCAGTTACCATCTGATACATATTCACTGCGTGGAAAACTGGCTGGAGGGGGAAAGGAGCATATCAGCCCGTAAATGATCTTGGTCCCCAGCTCCACGCACACCTGTGAGGTGCTGAGCACGGTCATTTGTCATTTGTTTGCGCTGCGTTATCTTCAGCTGTAAAAACTGAAGCAACCACCTCACTTGTTTGCCTCATAAAGAGGTTAGGATGATCAAAATCAAAAGAACAGGCATCGGGGAAATCTTTACCAACGGAGGGTACTGGAGCAATAGTCCAGCGAGCGTGCAGGGTACTTACCCTGCACTCAGCTGACCCAGCTTCTATCCCCTGCACCCATAGGATCTCCGAGCCCTGCCAAGAGTAACCCCTGAGTGCAGAGCCAGGAGAAAGCCCTGAGCACAGCTGGGTGTGACCCAAAACAAATCAATGCAAAAGATAAATGAAATACAAATAAGAGTGTGTGAAAGTCACTGCATACAGACTCACCCACTTCCAGGCAATAGTATATAGAAGGAAAACAATCCGAACTGTGTGACACGAAAACCACTAAACGAGATCAGCTGGGTCCACATGCTGCCCGTGCCCTCGGTGACTGCAGCACTGCAGTAAGCAAGCCATGTTTGAAGACGTGTTTCCACTCTGAAGTTCACCAAGGGCGGGAAGCAGGTCGCACTGAGCGGAGTGGAACCCCCGGCCCTCACACACGGGCCTGCGCTGTCTCTTACGGCCAAGATGCTATCCGAGGGTCTGCATGCACCTTGAGGGGGGGTGGGGCTGGTACATTATGTGAATGTGCTGGGAAAGTAACAACTGGTCTAAGATTTTCAGAAAAACGAATCTCATAAAATGTAAGACACGTTTGCTGGACAGTGCTGGGCACTGTGCCTGGGGCCTCCACAAAGGGCACCTCACAAATACCCAAGGGAAGGAAGCCGGCAGGAAGGGAAGCGGACACTCACTGGCAACACGCTAACTCAGAGACATCTAACCTTGTCAAGTCACACCACACCGTTTCAGTGCAGTCCTATTCCACCACCTTCTACACGTTTATCAGAAATATATTCAGTATTTCAACTTTTAAGGTTTTGTCAGCACTGCCAAGCAAACCCCATTATAGGTAACTCAATTTGGTAATTAGGGCAATAATCAATAAACTCACCAACTATTTGCAGTCCATACCTAATTTATTAGCTTGCCCAGCAAAGGGCCCAGTGAACTTATGATCTGGCTACCGATTTATTTACAGCAGCACCACTCAGAGACACCATCACTTACGCGTTCCTTCAGTTATTTATTTTCTCTTTTGGTTTCTGGGCCACACCTGGTAGTGCTGAGGGATTACTCCCAGCTCTGGGCTCAGACACCACTTTTGATAGTGCTCCAGGGACCCTATGTAGTGCCCAAGATCAAGCCTGGGTTGGCCACAAGCAAGGACATGTACTACTGCTGTACTCTTGCTCCAGCCCTATTTCTTCTACTTTATATTGAGTGGCCACCCTGATCTCCTAGGAAATACCTAACTGATCTAGCAGTCAAAAATAATGGGCAAAGCCAATCTGTTTTGAATATTGAATCATTACAACTACTCACCTGGCTTTATCCAGGCCACCCACTCCCAAATAACTCACTGCTCCATGAGGGTGACTACCATATCTGCATGCTCCCCTTAAATGATTCCAGACTCAGGGTCCACAAATGGTCATAGACTGAGTCGATGATGAAAAAGAAAATCACAGTGACAAGTATTCCAGTGAAAAGGTCGATAGGGAACAACTCCGGGGCAGGCCGACAGGCTGATGTTATTAGAGAGACAGAGTTATTAATGATTTGGAACTGGGGAAGACAGAGAGTTCACCAAGTTTAATGGTAACACTATTTGCTCTGGACAATAAAGCCACAGAGTAAGTTTGGGAGGCCCGGGGGTCTGAAGAGAGGTTTGGGCAACCAAGAGCAGATGAAACACAACTTGGCCAAAGAGAAGGGACTGGCAGGAGTCTAAATCTGGATTCAGCAGCAGATCCAAAGATATGCAGGCCTCCCTTAGCTGACGCCTGCCATGGAGTTACCACAGGGTGCCTATACCTCAGGGGGGGTTGGCGCTTTTTGTTTGTTTCTTTGTTTGTCTGTTTGTGGGCCACAAATGGCAGTGCTCAGGGGTAACTCCTGGTGCTGCACCCTGGAATGACTCCTGGTGGTACTTGGGGGGCCATACGGGATGCCAAGGCTTGACCCTGAGTCAGCCTCATGCAAGGCAAGCGCTTGAGCCACTGACTACGGCTCTGGCCCCATTATACCTCATTTCTAGGGGCTGTACTCCTGGTACACATGAAAATAAGTTTAAATAGTAGCTTCAGGGAAACTGCCACTTAAATAAGAGAACTATCAGGCTGTCAGACGGCAAACCAAATGGGACATTCCCTCAGAAAGAAAATGTATTACAACGGAATGCTCCACAGTTGTAAGGGATGATGGAATCATGCAATTTGCAGCAACATGGATGGAACTGGGAGACATCATGTTAAATGAAGAGAGCCAGAGAAAAAGGATAAACACAGGGTGCTATCACTCATGCGGTACTTATAATAAGTGAATCAGAGAACACAATGTTGTTGTGTTTCTTTTTTTGGCTTTTTGGGTTACTCCTGGCTCTGCACTCAGGACTTACTCCTGCCGGTGCTCAGGGGACCATATGGGATGCTGGGAATCGAACCCGGGTTGGCTGCATGCAAGGCAAGCGCCCTACCTGCTGTGCTATCGCTCCAGCCCCGAGAGAACACAATGTTTTAAGGGAGGGGATGCCCTGATCAACCTTAGCCCCAGAATACCGGGAGGAGAAGGAAAGAGAGGGTGGAGGGAAGGGGAGAAGGGACAGGTAATGGGGGTCAGGTCAGGGGACTGAGGTACAAAGGCGTTAAGGAGTGACAGAACCAAATACCCAAACCACAGAGTCAACAACACTGACATAAAGAGGCCCGAACTTTAACAGTCAAACTCAGAAAGGCGCCTGTCACGAGGGCAGGCTGGAGGGGTGGGGATGGGAGGGAGCCCGGGGACACTGGTGGAGGGAAGCTGACCCTGGTGGCAGGGTGGGTGCTGTGACACTGTATGTCCAAAGCTCAACTACGAATAACTTTGTAAATCACGGTGCTTTAATTTTAAAATGTGGGGAAAAAAATAAAATAAAAAACAAAGAGAATGTACTTATTTAGATGATTCCAACAGTGCTTGGTAAAGATCCAGCCTAGTACTCAATTACAAACCAAGTGACTAGAGTCAGAGGGTGCTCAGGGGTCGGGGTGTGTGACCTGCATGTTCAGATGCCCGAGTTTGCTCTCTGGCACCATGTGACCGCCTGGGCCCCATGAGACATAACCCTGGAGGCTCCCAAGCACCTGTGGAGGTGGCCCTAGTGACCTAAGCACTGTTGGATGCCCTGGTGGCCCCAACACTGCTGGGTCTGCACGTGCTGCAGGGTCAGGCCCCGCCACTGTCCAGCACAGCTGGCCAAGTGTCACAAGGCCCCTACTTTGTGGGGGCTCCCCCTCCAATGAAAGTAAAGTAAGAGGCTGGCAAGAGAACACAGGATAAAGTTCTTGAATAGCATCCCACTGACCCTGTTTGAAGGCCCAAATCAACCCCACCAGGAGTGATTCCTGTGCACAGAGCCAGGAGTCAGCCCTGAGCACAGAGCCAGGAATCAGCCCTGAGCACAGAGCCAGGAGTCAGCCCTGAGCACAGAGCCAGGAGTCAGCCCTGAGCACAGAGCCAGGAGACAGCCCTGAGCACAGAGCCAGGAGTCAGCCCTGAGCACAGAGCCAGGAGTCAGCCCTGAGCACAGAGCCAGGAGACAGCCCTGAGCACAGAGCCAGGAGACAGTCCAAAGCACCGCCGGGTGAGGCCCCAACACAAACCAACAAGCAGAAAGTGAGTTCAAAGGTGACGGGAAATTAGCAAAGAACATGTAAGGTGTAAGATGGAGTATAAACTATGTAGAGAGAAACACTTGTTCGGGAACACCCTGTTCCTTCAGCTCCTACTTTCAGGCATGCTGGATCTCCCAGGCTGGCCGGACGCTGGATTCCACCAGCTTTACACTGCAGAACACAAACAGGAAATACACAATGCGGTGCCACTAAAATGGGCCCTGAGAGAGCAGAGGTTCCTTGGGCACAGCCAGCAGGAACCCAGTGCCAGGGTGAGGTTCCACCAATACCCACACCTGCCACAGACAGCCGACACTGTCACAGACACCACTGCTCTAGACGCCACTGCCACAGACACCCCTGCCACGGACACCCCTGCCACAGGCACCCCTGCCACAGACACCCCTGCCACAGACATCACTGCCACAGACACCCCTGCCACAGACATCACTGCCACAGACACCCCTGCCACAGACACCCCTGCCACAGGCACCCCTGCCACAGGCACCCCTGTCACAGACACCCCTGCCACAGACACCCCTGCCACAGACATCACTGCCACAGGCACCCCTGCCACAGGCACCCCTGCCACAGACACCCCTGCCACAGCACCCCTGCCACAGACACCCCTGCCACAGACACCACTGCCACAGACATCACTGCCACAGACATCACTGCCACAGACACCCCTGCCACAGACACCCCTGCCACAGGCACCCCTGCCACAGGCACCCCTGCCAGACACCCCTGCCACAGACACCCCTGCCACAGACACCCCTGCCACAGACACCCCTGCCACAGGCACCCCTGCCACAGACACCCCTGCCACAGACACCCCTGCCACAGACACCCCTGCCACAGACACCCCTGCCACAGACACCCCTGCCACAGGCACCCCTGCCACAGACACCCCTGCCACAGGCACCCCTGCCACAGGCACCCCTGCCACAGGCACCCCTGCCACAGACACCCCTGCCACAGACACCCCTGCCACAGACACCCCTGCCACAGACATCACTGCCACAGACACCCCTGCCACAGACACCCCTGCCACAGACATCACTGCCACAGACACCCCTGCCACAGGCACCCCTGCCACAGACACCCCTGCCACAGACTCCCCTGCCACAGACACCCCTGCCACAGACACCCCTGCCACAGACACCCACCACTGCCACAGAGATCTGCCGCGGCCATGGACACCCCCCGTGGCCGTGGACACCACCGTGGTCACTCTGAAGTGTGCTGCTGCCTTTTCTCAGCACAGGCGCCCCACACCACACAAGCAGGGCACATGGAACGGCAGTGGCCATGTTTTGACTCTAGGGGCCCCCGACCCTTCCGGATGACACAGAGAAGAGAGCAGAAATCAGCTCTGTCGAGAGGCACCCGAGAAGTCGACTGCCGGACTGGGCTGAGAGCACGGGCACTCCATGAGCAGTCTCGGCCGGGTGGGCCCGGGTGCCCCCGCGCTAGTCCTGGGCACCAGCGGCGGAAACAGCAAACACGGGGCGGGGCGGGGCCAGCCAACCGCACAGGGAGAAAACAAGGCCACGGGCTGGGAGGGTGAGAAGACAGGCTTAAAGCACGTCACCTCTCGGGCAAAAATTACTTAACTTCCAAATTTCCCTCCCTCCCTCCCTCCTTTCTTTTTCCCATTCTCATTCGTTTCATTCCTCTGCCTGCCGGGAGGATGCACCACCCTCGCGGTGTCTGGGGCTGCAGCCAGCCAGGACTCACCAAACTGATTTTGCCGCTGCTATGTAAATGCTAAGCGGGAGCGAGACAGGATGGGTATGTTCAAAAGCACCAACAGAAAACTGAATCTTCAAGCTCTGTGCACTTTGGGGAACAAAGTTCCTAACGGCAAAAGCTCTGGGTCTGTTCCAAGTTCAATCCTGAGTAGGCAGCGTATTTTGTGGCAAAATGCAGTCTTAGGAAGGGAAAAGCTTTAAAATCCCCAAAATCTACAGAACACTGCTCGCATCAGACTGAACTCCACGGGCACGGCAGGAAACAGCATTGTGGGGGGGGGTTGGTGTTTGTTTCTTTTTGCTAACTGGCATTTGGGAGTGGGGTGGAATTTTTTAAATGCCCTCAGGAACAGAGTGACAACACAGCAGGTAGGGCACTTGCCTTACAAGGATCCCTGGCACCCTAAATGGTCCCCAACCCTAGATCACTCCCCCAAGGAGTGATCCCTGAGCACAGAGCCAGGAGTAAGCTCTGAGCATAGCCAGGTTGTGACCCAAAGATCATTTTTTTTTAATTTTAAATAAATAAATAATGTCCTCAGCAGGGCCTCAAGAGATGCCAAAACAGAAGCATCATGTCAAACCTGGAGGAATGAAGCAGCAAGTGCCAGAAGACCTGGGATGTGTCCCTCACGGCCCCTTCCTCACCAAAAACATGACCACTAACCAAGCCGGATCCTGTGCCTCGGTTTCCTTATCTGTAAAATAAAACAGGGCTGGAGCTACCGTGCAGTGGGCAGGGCCCCTGCCTTGCACACAGCCTGTCAGGGCGACCCCTGAGCACAGAGCATAGCGTAACCCCTGAGCACCACCAGGTGTGGCCCCCAAACCAAAACTAAGTAAAGAAATAGAATCAAATTAAATAAAACGAAGTCACAAAGGCTCCCTGAGTGCAGAGTTAGGACTAAGCCCTGAGCACCACCAGCTATGGCCCAAAAACCAAAAACATAAAGAAATAAAATTAAATAAATTAAATAAAATAAAAGTCTCAAAGGCTCTCTTCCAACTCGAATTACGTAACTGGATGATTTCAAAGGCAATCTCCAATTTCTGCATATGATGCAACCAAATCTCATTTTCCAAGGTGCTACAGAGGTCAAAAATTCTTTTTCCCTCACGGGCCCCACCATCCAACAAGGCACGCTTTGGTCAAGTATACCAAGGGGAATACTTAGACGCCACTACAACAAGGCTCCTGCCGTAATAGGAGACGCCGCAGCTAAATTCATCCCATCCTCTTCTGACAATGTGGAAAAATGTTATGAAGAAGGGAACGGGCAAAATGAAAAAAATTATTCTTGTTAATACTGTGCTCCACTCATGCAAGCTTCTCAGTATTGAAGGAACGACGTATAATAAATTCTGTACTAGACAAGAGATTTAGCAGCAGCAAATATGAATCCATTTATAAAAGCAGATGTACTGCTGAGTTTCTTAATGAAAGGTCACTCAAAAGCAGGGGTTAACATTAAAATAACCCCCTCTTATAACTGGGTCTCAATGATAGATACAGCTGGTGATGAATCAATAAACGAGACCCAGCTCTGTTGGGTAAGGAAATGAATTTAGTCTAACAGCAAATACAAAAAGATGGACAGAGAAAAGGAGCCTACAATCTTTAATCTCTCTGGAATATGGGTGGGGAGGGGGGGGGACAAGAATCCCCTCCCCACCCCAAAAAAAAAAAATCTAAACTACACGAAGGGAATATTTATCAGGGCCCTTTAAATAATTAGCAATGATCAGGTATTTCGTTTTCAGAATATGTAGGCTGGGTGTATTTTTTTTCTAATAAAGCATTTCAAATTCTAATTAAAAAAATACTTTATGGCGAAATTAAAAAGATACAATAGTGTCAGAGGAAAAGCCATGATCCCAGAAGTGGAATATCCTAAGAACATAACTTACAAGAAACTACGCCATAAAAACAGATTGTTGATTAACACAAACTCATAACAAAACGCAGGGAGCTATCACAGTGCTGCTGTAATAACACTTGGCTGCCGAATTCTCTCGCAATACATTAAATATCTCCTTGGAGACCAAATTACTTTACATTTTCTTAAAAGACAATTTATTACGGCTTTGTTTTCTTCTCATTATCTCTTAAAAATATATCTAATGAAGAAAAGAATCCAACTTCTAAATAACTTACATAAAATGGTACTAATGTGTGACAACAGAGTTTGGTTTAATATGCTGGTTATTATTTAACAGCACACAACAACTTATTGTCATGACAAATCCTTACCGGAGTGCAATATTCCACGTGTCCCATGCATCCGAAACCACCGTATCCCATTATTATGACACACATAAAATTAACAATCCAAGGCTTCGAGCAATTTAAATAATTGATAAGTTTTCAATTAAAAAGCAAACATTCTCAGGTTTAATACAAAAATCTATTTAAATTACTGATAAAAACTTTTGCTTCCATTGGCCCAATGCCAGAAAAATACTTGCATCCAAGGGGGTTAAAACTAATTCTTCGAGTTCCAACTCAGACTGTTGTTAAGTTTTGAAATAATTTGAGGCGAAGATCTAGGCTCTTTATTAACCTTTGGAATAGGTGGGAAATTATTAAGAAAGGGATTTGTGCTGAAGTGCCTCTAGTTTTTTCTGTCCCTTAAAGTGGTGCTCAGAGTCATTCCTGGCTCTGTGCTTGGGGACGGTAGAAGACGTCAGGGACAAACCCAGGTGGGCTGCAAGCATGGCCTGTGTCCTCCCCACTGCAGTGTCTCTCTGCTCCCCAGTACCTACGCTTCAATCTTTCAAAGGCTACCACTGTTTTGTTTGTTAAAAAAAAAAAAATAAAGGTTTCCTCTATTACCCAAATGTAAATTCTCCCTGGTAGGTTTGATTTGGGAATGGTCAAAATTTTCTCTATATGAATTCATGTTAACAGTGCCCAAATCGGGGGCTGGATCGATAGCACTGCGGGTAGGACGTTTGCCTTGCACTCGGCCGACTCGGGTTCGATTCCCAGCATCCCAGATAGTCCCCTGAGCACTGCCAGGAGTAATTCTTGAGTGCAGAGCCAGGAGTAATCCCTGTGCACTGCTGGGTGTGACCCCCCCCCCAAAAAAAAAGCAGCAAAAATAAATAGTGCCCAAATCATCTATGAAATCATACTAAATTGACATGTTCTACTCTGATTAGCATGATTAGCAGGGGAAACTAACATGGGCTAAGAGCAGATCATTTTTATTTGTTTCTTTGTTTCAGTAGTTTTTGTTCGGCAAAATTAAAAGCAATTACGACTGGGGTCTGACCCAAAGTACAGCAGGTAAGGCACTTGCCTTGAGTGCAGCTGTTTAATCCGCAACATCCCAAATGGTCCCCGAGCCCACCAAGAGTGATCCCTGAGCACAGAGCCAGCAGGAACCCCTGAGTACCACTTGGTGTGGCCCCAAAAGATAAAGTAAACCAAAAACAGTATTTAGACTATATTGGTCCTTCAACCAATCTAAAAATCAAGATTAGCTCATGAAATACAAATATTTGGGTAGTTCTCAAGAAACTGAAGAACACTGTAAGTTTCATGACAGTGACATAATACTAATATTTTCCTATAACACAAAAATAAACACTGCATTTGAGAAAATATATGTCATAAAGAATATATGACAGAATTATCTCACCTAAAGTTTAAATAAAACAAATCATTCCAAATTTAATCATTGTGAAGATATAGAAAGATACCAACATTAATGTTCAAGGAGGTAGAGAGGAGAGAAAGAATACCTAGCAGTAAAGAAGCATTTAAAGGTAAATTTAACTCATATGAAACTCTAAGACCTTGCTCTTACACTCTTACACCTAAAAACTAGGAATCGTGGTATCTCCCCCAAAGAAGGATTTTCAGAGACCTGAGCAAATTAACTACCTTAAGCATCTGTTATGGAGTAGGTGCTCAGACACAAAAATGATGGTGGCTCTTACTATGATCCCATGCGGTAACCTTCCTCAAAAAGTGCAATTCATCAAAAGGATATTCTTGAAAATACATGTTTGTGTGGTCATGTCAGAGGCAGAATACAAGTACACGGATGTCAGCTCTCTGCAAGGGATATAGTTGAAAAAAAAAAAAAAAACTAGAGCCTATCTGTGTATGTGTGTTTTCTAAAAATAAGCATGTCCTGTTCTCAGGAGAGCGAGCCAATCTATCAATACTAGTGCCAGCCCTCTCAGCAGACAACCCTACTCTGCCTTTCAAGGTACTGATGAGCTGAGGCCTGCTCTAAATTCTCAGTGCACAGAGACTCTCAAATAAGTTAATGGGAAGTCAATGGGAAATTGACTTTTCCTACTCAGCGCTGGTCTGAATGCAATGCTCTGTTAATCATGCCATCCTTCTTGTTCTCTTTCTTCCTACCCTAAATTAAAACTATTGGCGGAATCCCATACAGATATTTTACAGTTTTCATTACAGTGAAACAATATCCTGGCAGACGCTGAAGCCCTTCGAAACCTGCACCCTAGCTGTTAGCTAAGATTAGTGTGGCCAAGGAAAAGCAAACGCCCCGACTCCATCATTTCCTCCAATAATACCTCTTTGCATTTGTATAGAACTTTCAACTTTTCAAAGGGCTTTCACATTATACGGTTTGATCATTACAGTGACCCTGCGCCATACAAGGGACAAGTGTTATTATCCACCGCTGACAGATGAGGCAAGTACAGCACCCAAAGGTCAAGTGATTTGCCTAAGGCCAGGCAGCCGGAGGAGGGCAGAGGTTTCCTCACGCCCAGTCCAGCATTTTCTGCCAGGCCACTGGAGAAGGCCCCATGAACAAATCACACCTCTGAGAAAATAAAATCAAACCAAAAAATTAAGAGCCCACATAATTCAGGATTAACTCAGGAAAAACTGCTTCTCTATATCCTAGCTGAAATTGTCCAGCTTCGGGTTCAAGTTTTAGAAATGTGCCCTTTTCATCTGGTTTCCCTCCTTCCATTTCAGAGACAAATGTTAATGCAAATTTTCACTGAAATTTGAAACACAAAAGAAAAGTCATTTCGGGCTATATTCAAATCACTTTGATTCAGTAAGTAACCCTATAGTTCATTTGGGGGTGGGGGAGGGGAGGTGGCTAGAGCATAAAATCACAGGGAGTACATCTTTAAATCATGTATCCATATTAAGCCTGAAGCTACATTAAAACTATAGTCTTATCTGGAAGGGTGAGAGAGAGCTCCAGTTGAAAGTAGATTTTGAAAAATTTTTTAGAGCCCAGGGGTTCATTTTTAATGAGCCGTTACTTTAAGTACTGCATAAAAAATACAGGAAATTGATAGTCCATTTAGTCTGCGCCATACCTAATGCAAAAGTCATTAAGATGCATTATTCTTAATGTTCATGATATGATCAGTGTGTGTCTTCTGAAAAGAATGCCCTTAACTTTCACGTGAGGACATTGCTGAGAACCTTACACAGAAAAATGTTATGACATCTGTGATTTACGTGTAAATCTTCACCCTGCCAAGAAACAGCATTTTCAATCACATTAACATTTTGAAAATAGTCCTCATTTGCAATACACTTACGTATGAGAGCATGGCCTTCATTTCTTCATCACTTCTCACTGTAATTCGATCACCATCTTCATCTTCATCTGTTTAAGAAGCAATATGAGGTAAGGGTACAGTTGGCCACTTCTTTATTTATTTACTTATTTATTTTAATGTACAAAAACCACCTCAAGAGGAGGGACGAAACATAACACAATTGGTTTTTACATCCTGCCAACCCAATCCTCAACCCCACAATCTCAACCTCGAGATTCCTTGAGGTTATTGGTTTGATTCACTTTAGTTGAGAATACCACCAGAATCTCAATATTTCTAAGAATTCTAGCGGCATCTGGAAATTAAAATATCAATCGTGGCTTTCATGAATTGTTCACAGGTTAAGTATAAAGAGTACAATGAGACAGGTTTGGTTTGGCCAACACTGAAAACACTGAGAGGCAAGTCTTGTTCTACTGTCAGTTCTTTCGGGTTATTTCTTTTTTCTGCGAAGAACTGGCTCATCTATTTTTTCCCTCCTTCTCTTACCCAGTCAATCTATTAGGCCCCACAGCATGGAAAATGACCAGCATTTACTAAACACCATTAGTACTTGCACAAAGCACCAGGCTTCACACACAGTATCTCCCTAATAATCTCACAATAACCCGATGATGTGGACAGTATGATCATTCCTTAAAAAAAGAAGAAGAAGAAGAACCAAAACACTAACATGAGATCCCATGTGAAGTGAACTCTATCAATTACCCCCAGACCCTAACCTGTCTGGTAGCTCTTTCCCTTTCTGAGCAGTTTCTTGGACAGTACTTATTTTAGTGCCGCTTCTCTTATTCAAAATAAGCATAGAACGCCTTCCCAGACTGCTTCTAGAACATAGAGACCACATGAAAACATCCAATCAGATTTTAATCAAATGAAATGCAGCTGTCCAACTGTCCACTCCGTTCACAATGAGCCGTGTAGACTTCAAGGTAACTCGAGGAGCTCCCTAAGAGTTCAGTAAGCTGCTCTGTCCATCTAAGCTAATGGTCTACGATCAGTGGGACTCCAGATGCACTCAGAGCACATGGCTGGGGCCAGGGACGTGGCTAAGGAAGAGGTCAGGCATGGAGGGGCAAGGGGAGAAAGAGGCCTGGGCAGGGAAAGAAATTCTCAGCCTCAGCTGCCGGGAGTGTCACTTAGGTTCAGCTTCTACGGGCAACTGCCTGGGGATGGCTCCGGAACTTAAGAACTGAGCTTCAGGCCGGAGCTATAGCACAGCGGGTAGGGCGTTTGCCTTGCACGCAGCCGACCCGGGTTCGATCTCCGGCATCCCATATGGTTCCCCAAGCACTGCCAGGAGTAATTCCTGAGTGCAAAGCCAGGAATAACCCCTGAGCATCGCTGGGTGTGACCCAAAAAGCAAAAAAAAAAAAAAAAAAAAGAACTGAGCTTCTACGACTCCCAGTGATTCCACTCCTGGGCATCCATCGCAAGGACACGGAAGCGTAAGTTCCAAGCAGCACTGGCACTGTGCATCCATCGCAGGCTGCTCGCCGTGGCCAGGCTCTGAAAATACCCAGAGTGCCCCAAGAGGCATGGACAAAGGAACTGTGGCACGTACCCATCCCAGAATATGACTGAGCTGTAAGGAAAGATGGACTGTGCGTTTGCTGCTGATGCAACTGCATCTTCGATGCAACTGCAGGGCACTGGCCAAGCAAAATGAGTCATGGAAGGGACAAAGACCCACCTGGAGCAGAAAGAAAACAGCAGCGAACGGTCACAGCCCAAGGTCTGCCTGCAGAACTGGGTTTACTAAGCGGGGAAGGCTGGGGGGAAGAGAGGACTCACACACCTTGGCAGAGGAACACTGACGGAGCTCCTTCCATCCCTGGCACCAAGTGCTATCCCATCCTAACCCTGAACCCGAAGCACCACTAAATGAGGAAGGGAGGGGCTGGAGTGATAGCACAGCGGGTAGGGCGTTTGCCTTGCACACAGTCGACCCGGGTTCGAATCCCAGCATCCCATATGGTCCCCTGAGCACCGCCAGGAGTAATTCCTGAGTGTAGAACCAGGAGTAACCCCTGTGCATCGCCGGGTGTGACCCAAAAAGCAAAATAAATAAATAAATAAATAAATAAATAAATAAATAAATAAAAATAAATGAGGAAGGGAGGGAAGGTGGGAGGGAAGGAGGGAGGGAGGGAGAGAGAGAGAAAGAGAGAGGGGGGAAGAAGAGGGAGAGAGGGAGAGGGAGGGAGAAATGCAGGGAGAGTAAGGTGGGCAGGGAGGGAGAGAAAGGAAGGGGACACCAGGAACACCGAGCAGTGCAGCCTTGCTAAAGGAAGTCCGTGGCCTACGGGGGACCCGGAAGGGCCAGGTGCGCCCTCACCCGGAAGTCTCGGTTGTGACATGCTTGTCCAATAGTCAGGGCTCTTTTTTGGTGACTCCTGAGTCTCTAATTGCTGATAAGACCAAGTGCAGAAATCCTGAACCCCGGGACTATAGAAAGAGATAAACCCCTTGCCGTGAAGAGACGTTTACAGGTCATGCTCCGGGAGTCTCGGGGAAATGAAGGGAGCCCCACTCACACTCATGTCCGCGGGGAGCAGGCCCAGGAGCCCCGGCCAGGAGGGCGCTCCGTGCTTCCCAGTTAGCCTGATGCCGAGCAAGAATGCTCCTTTCTTCTCCTCCCCCGCAGCCACCAGCAACCCAGCGGCGTGGTAGACCAGCACTCAGCCCCGCCACCGGGTTACTCCTGAGTTCTCCAGTGTGAGGTGCAGTGCAAAAGGCACCACAGCGGTTTCCAGCGACAAAAAGGTACTTTCCTAGGACAGTTCCCGAGATCAAGGATTAAAAAAGCAATCTAGCCTTGGCATACTCTCTCTCTCTCTCTGTCTCTCTCTGTCTCTCTGTCTCTGTCTGTCTCTCTCTGTCTCTCCCTCTCTCTGTCTCTCTGTCCCTCTCTGTCTCTCTGTCTCTCTCAGTCTCTTAGTCTCTCTCTCTCTCTCTCTCTCTCTCTCTCTCTCTCTCTCTCTCTCTCTCTCATTGTTTTGTTCTGCCACTATAGAGACAAAATGTAGGTGAAAGTTACTGGGAGTGAGGAGGTCACCCCTGGCAGTACTCGGGAGACCCTGGCAAGCTGGGCCCTCTCCAGTCAGAAAAAACTTCAGTGTGGGCATCAAAGAGAGTTTCCACTCAAGTTCCAGAAATTAGTATTTTCAAAGTGAAGTCAAAAGGGTTTCTTACAAATGCTGGAGCGAATAAAGGAGCCCGACAGAGGGCACCGCTGGTAAGGCCCTTGCTCTGCACGCTGCCGACCCCCCTCCCGGCCAGCCCTGGCCCCAAATATAGTCCCAGGAGTGATCCCTAGGCACAAATGTGTCCCTGAAACCAAAGAGAGAGAATCTTCAGGGCCTAACAGCATGTGATTACCTACCGCATTAACACACATGGAAAGCATTTTACATTAAGATTTTAAAACCAAGTCAAGTTCTCTGCTTAGATGTGGCAAAAAAATGATTTGTTTTTGATGAAGTCCTGCACTTGTTGACATGTTCAGTCGGAACAAAGCAGCTTCTTGTAAAATTTTCTTCTAGGCCAGAGCTAGTATAGAGAGAGATCGTGGTTACAAAGGGAATGCTTATATTCAAATATCAATATACACAAGGCCCTGAATAAGGTATTGTTCTCAGGAGAGGAGGAACTGCTTGGAGTTCAGTAAAATGTGTAAAAATTAAAAAAAATTTAAAACGTCCATAATTTTTTAAACTGAGGGTACAAATCCCCCACCCCCAATCATGTAAATCACAGCCTCTCTAATCCCAGAGAGAAGAACAATACAGAGAGGTCCCTAAACTCTTTAAAATCTGAGTGTGATGCTGGGGGAAAGTCATCCCAGATAGAGAGGGGAACACCAAGTAATATGTGATTGGAGATTCTGCGCGGGAAGGGAGATGCGTGCTGAAAGTAAACTAGAGACTGAACAGGATGACCACTCAATATCCCAATTGCAAACCACAACACCCAAAAGGAAAGAGAGATATCAAATTGGAATGCCCCGCCACAGAGGTGGGGTGGGGTGAGGGGGATGGGACTGGGGGGGTGGGAGGGATACTGGGTTCATTGGTGGTAGAGAGTGGACACTGGTGGAGGGATGGGCTCTCAAACATTGCATGAGGGAAAAACAAGCACGAAAAGGTATGAATCTGTAACTGTACCCTCACTGTGACTCACTAATTAAAAAATAAATTTAAAAAAAATTAAAATTAAAAAAAAAATCTGAGTGTGAGAAACGCTGAAGGAAAAGTGCCCGTCTTGCACACCACCAACTCCAGTTCAATTCCTGGAACCGCAGAGGGTCCCCTGAGCCAGGAGTAGCCCCTGAGCACCAATGTGACCCAAATCCCTTCAGCAGGAGGAAAAAAAAAATCAGAGCTTAGAGCTTTGGGGAGGGTTGGAGCTGCATGCACGGGGCTCAGGGTCAGTCAACATCCAGGACTGATCCCTCGTAGTGTGGGTGGTGTTAGGGACTCAAATCAGGGTCAACCGCAGCCGAGAAAAGCACCACTCCCCCTGTCCTATCTCTCCGGCCCCCCGTGCTTGGACCCTTTCAATCTACTTCAAAACAAAAGACTCTGGTACTCGCGATTCCGTGAACTCTGAGACATTATTTCAGAGAGAGGAAAGGGAAAATGAGGAAAGGCAGCTATCAAAGTAACTCCCTGACGCCAGACACAGCACCAGGCCACCTGCCGAGGGGTCAGGAACTGTCCCATTTAGGCTCTGACTCTCAGGGGAAGAAGTCACGAAACCTTCAAGGCAAGTCAAGAAACCTTCAAAGCCGGCCGGGGAGAAAACGGGGCTTATCCGGCACAGGTGTGGACACGTGGATGAGCCAGAGATTCCGCTGGGGGACGGTTCTGGTCTCAGGGACGGATTAACGGCATTGTCTGCGACTCAGGTTTTAAGGAAGAACTCTGCTCCGGGTGCAGAGGAGCCAGGCTGAGAGGGACCCAGACCGCAGCTCCAAGACAAGCTACAGGACAGCAGAGTGGAACCCAGGCGCTCAGCTGTCCCCCAAGGGCAGCCCAAGATCGAGGGGCCGGGCTTCACCGTTCACGTGAGAAGACACTTTTCTAAGACAGGGAACTGCAAACAGGCTGTGCAAACAGCCAGAGGACCTGTGGGGAGGCCACGTCACATGATCACCATGGACGCAAACCACATACACGGGTGAAGGGGCAAAAGGACAAAAGGGCCTGGTGCATACACAAGGCCAGTCCCGGGGCTGAAGCCATAGCAGAGTGGAGGGGGGGAGGGGCATTTGCCATTCACACGGATGACCCGGATTCGATCTGCAGCACCCCACAGGGCCCCCGGAGCACCAGCAGGGGTGATCCCTAAGTACAGAGCCAGGGGAAAGCCCAGAACACCGCCAGGTGTGGCCCCAAAACCAAAACTTCTTTTTAGAAATTTTTTCAAAGGCCCTGAGTTCAATCCTCAACACCAGAGCAAAACAAGACAAGCGAGAGAGACAGGGAGGGGGCGCAGAGGGTGGGATGCGTGTCTCGCAGCTTGAGGCCCCAAGTTTAAGGCCAGCACTGCCCCTTCCCCCAACTCAGCACCACCAGCCAATCAGAAAAACATCTGAATCCGAGCACCGAACTATCAGGCCCAGCCCACAGAGCTGAGAGTTGCCAGGAGAGGCTCAAAGACCCCCAGTACTGCTGGACGGACCATCTGGAACAGGGCAAGGGGGGACTGGAGAGAGAGTGCACCGGGAAGGCACTGCTTTGCGTGTGGCTGGTTTGGCTATAACCCTGGTTCAATTCCCAGCACCACGGAAGCCCTGAGTACTGCCGGGTATGCCCCCAAGCCAAGGATAGAAATCTAGAAAATAAAACCGAAGGTGAGAGTCAGGGATGTGCTCAAGTACAGGGCTTGCATACGTGAGGGCCTGGGTTTGTCCCTCTGCACCCAGCAAAGCCAGGTGTGCCCTCAGAGCCTGGAAAATCACCAGGCCTAAGCAGCGCTCAATGAAGAAAAGAAAAGGAGAAATAATGCGTTAGGACGTGAGAGAAAAGCAATGCTTTGTGCATTATCAGTGGGAACCTATGTTGGTCCAGACCCCATGGAAAACAGTGTGGAGGCTCCTCCCGAAAATGGAAAGTAATTTCAGCTCGAGGGATAACACAGGGTGAAGGTCCTGCATTTGGTCCCCAAGTACTGCCAAAAGTCATCCCTGGGCACAACCAGGTGTGGCCTCAGCTCCCAGCCTGACGCTGACAATAAGACTGCCAGATAGCCCAGCAATGCCAGTACTGGAACTGGAACCAGTCTACAGCTGTCCACTAGAGCTGAGACCAAGAAGCAACTGAACTGTCCCTCGGTGAGTGCACAGACTGAGCTGTGGTAAATACACTCACTCAAGGGAACTGCGAATGCGTGTGACAGGGACAGCCTGCCTTCTGCCACAAACGGGTGGAACTCGAGGGCATTCTGCAAAGTGAAATAAGCCAGACAAAAATAAATGCCATTATGATATACATGTGCATTCTGAAAATGCCAAACTCAGAGAAATGGAGAGGACGGGAGAGGGAGTAGGGAATACAGAAAGGCACTTGGCCATGGGTACAGACTTTTAGTTACGAAACTCACAAGGTCTTGCGGGTTCTAATGTCAGCATGGTGACTATGACTAATACCAACGATCTACGTGCAGATCGCTGAGAGTAGACGCTAAGTGTTTGCAACCCAAAAACATGGTAATTACATGGTGGAATGAGGGATGTTGGCTAAAACTGTGATGATAATGTGATCAATTTATAATATGTAACTGGATCAAACAAAGAGCTGTATATCTTAAACTTACACAGTGGTTTGTATCACTTCTACCTCAATTAAACTTAGGAAAAACAGAAGGGCAAAGACAAAGAATTGATAGACCGAGGAAGTCAGTGAAGGGTAAAAAGTAAAAATACATACCACGCAATCCAATATGACAAAAGGTTAAAATACTTTCACGAAAAAAAAGATAAAAATGGACAGAAGCTACCCATCTAGCAAGAACGCCGACCTTTTGTCTAGCAAACCCAATTAGTTATAAAAGTGTGCTCTTATAGCTAATTTAGTCCAATGGAATTATAAATCATAAAAAGTTACTACACGGGCACAGTTTCGAAAATAGAAACGTTGGTGAGGATCACCACAAAGCCATGGTTCTAAGTAGAGGAACAGTGGAAAAAGAATCTGAACTTTCTGTCTTCTGTGTGGATGTTCTTCGCCATCTGACCAAGAATGCATCACTGGATATGACCAAGCGTGGAGGGAGGGGCGAGAGGGAGCGGAGACGCTGGTTCACAATGAGAATTCCAGGCTTCTCTGGTCGCCTGGAGCATAGTAATATGATTTTCCAGCACATTAGGGAAGCGAAAGTAGAACCAGAAAGTCTATACACTGGCTGGATTTTGTTAATGTCACTTAAAATGGAGGGGAAAAATCCTAGCAAGATACCAAACAGAGTGCAGCAGATGGTAAACAAATATTATGAAGCAATCTTCACAAAATCTGCAGTGTGTCACAAACACACAAAATGGCAGAGTGTGGGAGGAGAGCCTCATCACAGGCCATATGTTCTGAGCAATTTTATCTGAAGCAACACGCAATCCGAAAGCGGAGCCAAGAGGAGGAACATAAAGTCGAGACAGAGGAGAGGCAGCCTCAGGTAAGGGGTGATCAGAGCGGCGAGCAGACAGCGGGAGCGGGGGGCCCTCAGCCAAGGAGCACCCCCAGACCACGGGGAGGGGCCCCGGAGCTTGTATAGAGAAACAACTTCTGCAGGGGACGACGGCAAGTGCGGGCTGTACGTGCAGATGTCACACGTCACGTTCTCCGAGTGCCAGGTGAGAGGTGACTGAACTCCAGCGGAGACGCGTTTCCAAGGCCGAAGGAAGAGGCAAGGGGAAAATGTCGTAGAGACTAGAGACAGCCCAGGGAAAGTTCCAGAAGATCTGTCAGAGCCCGTCAGAGCGCAGCCTCCCTCGCGGCGGGGAAGCCTAATGATCTGGAGGAGGAGGAGGAGGAGGAGGAGGAGGAGGAGGATGCTGAAACCGGCAGCCGTGGTTTTAAGGGCGAAAACTCCACACCCCAGAGTTTTAGGTTAGCTCTAGGAGCGCGTCTCCAACTCTTCATTTCCCTCCTCAATGCCAGAGGAGCCTGGGACGCTGCAGGCGGGGAGCCACGGAGGCAACACTCCTTGCCCTCGTGGAACTGAAGGCTCGGAGTGGGTGAGACCCAAGAGGCAAGTGGGCCAAGCGGTATCGGTTGTACTCCGAGCAGAGGAAATAACGACAGCTCAGTAAGGCTTCGACAGAGCAGCTGGCATGCTCGGGCAGAGAAACTGGAACAGAACCAGAGGAGAGAGGAAGGAAGCAATGGTGGCAGTGCAGGGAGCCGGGGGGAGCCCGACGGGCCTGGGGGAGCTTTCTGGGGCCCTGGCTTGCACTCCAGAGCGCGATGGAAATCACAGGAAGCTGTTAAGTGTTACGGTCTTACTGAGCTTCGAAAAGGATCACTCTGGGTGCTGTTCAGGGGAGGGGGGTGGGGAGGAAATAGAGCAGTAAGGAGAGAAGACAGTCCAACAGGGAGGTCACGGCGGGCTAACCCCACGCTGAGTTTCGAAGCACGCTTTGAAACGCTGCTCCTATTTTAAAGATGGTCCTTCGGATTTGGGGGTGGAGGGAATATAAAATGCTTAATACTTTATTCGTTAATCACCCACACGTTCCAGAAACCCACCCTGTGTCTACCAGTTGCCTGATGCTATAATGGGGTTTCTAGGCACTTACCAATGAACAACCGTATCCCCTGCCCTCAGGAAACGGCTGGCAGGGTACCTGAGTAAATGATGTAACTTCTCTGGGTGGAGAGAAAGGGGTAGGGCCACATCCATCAATGCTGAGAGACTACTCGTGGCTCTGGGCTCAGCAGTGACCCCTGGCCGTGCTTGGAGAGCCATCTGTGTGTGACACAGGGGACTCAAATTGGGGTCAGTGGGGTATAAGTGCCTTATTCCCTGTCCGCTCTCTCCAGCCCCATAATTCAACTTTGTGATCCTCACGCAAACTAGCAACTAGCCACAAAACTGGAAAGCATTTGGACTTTTTCACATGGATGATATCTGAGCAAAACTTTCCAGAGGTTCAAGATTTCTTCAAAACCCATCAGTTACTACAATTTACAACTAACGTTTACATGTTTTGTCATTTCTGAGACTTGGTGTAGATCCAGTGTAGATTACAACTTCACCACTTGTAAGCAAGCACTTCTCTTCTGCATATCCTATAAGACAGTAGGGGCCAGAGAGGTCATACAGCAGGTAGGGAGGGTGTTTGCCTTATATGCAGGTGACCCAGGTTCAATCCCTGGCATCCCATATGAGCCCCTGATTACTGTGAGGAGTGGTTCTTGAGCGTAGGGTAACACTGATTTGTCCTTTCTCCCTTGCCGCAGAGAGCTCAGGTTTACTGAGTTACACCCACCGCAGTGCTCCTGAGGCACTCCCATTCCTCTGTGTTCATCTTAACCTCTCCTCTGTGCTGCTTCCCCTACCCGTTAATTGCTTATGCCCCCCAATCAGTGACTTGTAAGCTCAGATTCTCCTAAGGACTCTGAATTTTGTATTTGTAAGTGAAATCTTGCTTTTCTGTTTCCCTTATGTCCTTTGCATAGTTTACTTTAGAGCCACGTCCTTTATGTATAGACACAGAAAGACAGTTAATGCTATGCTCTTGCAACTTGAGAATTAATTTACTCCGAATAATATTTACTCCGGGTTGCCCTTAGTTCCTAGCACACAAAAATCACGGTCCCGCCGAGAGAATGGATGCACCCAGGGCAAGCTGTAAGCCACCCTGGCATCGAAATGGGACCGGCAAAGTGACACAAAACTTATAATAAGAGCATAGTTGTGGGTGAATTCTATCATGCCCCAAAGAGAAGTGACTGGACAAGGACCCTGCTGGAATTAGGAAGGACTAATCTGGCCTGAGGACTGTAGTCTGGGATCTACTGTGAGATGTCCCCAGCAGAGCCACCCTACAAGCTTAATATATCTCTTACTATGTCCATACAAAATGCCTAGAAAGATTATTAAGAAGTAAATCTGAGATGATTATTTATGGACAAAGGAAAGGAGAAGTATGTTCCTAGATAATCTAGTGCACCCTCAAGGGAAGTATGTTCCTAGATAATCAAGAGGAGATCTTTGTCTTAGAAGAGCTTCCCCAGGAGGAAGGGAAGGGCTTTACATTCCTGGATTGTGCTATCTCACCTGGGTGTAGCTGCTACCCTCCCCCTTGGAGGTCAGGCTCTAGACCAGGCTGCTAGACTGGGTTCAAGGAGTTGAGCATGGGGGAAGGTAGAAGACGGGAATGAGGAACAAAGTGAGGAATGGGAAGCTCAGCGAGATTGGAGCAGGCACGTGGGGAGGGTGGAATAAACAGCAGAACAGAGATTGGAATAAACAGCGACTGGTTACCAACCAGCCTGGTGGCCCTGTTCCCTCCTTCACACCTCTGTTGAAAGCAGCTGCAGGCCAGGGTGTGGAAGCGGCCATGGCCACGGAAAGCACGTGGCAGGAGAGAGCCCACGCCACATAATACTGAACACACACCTGAGCACAGAACCAGGAGAAACCCCTGAGCATTGCAGGGTGTGGCCCCAATTTTTTTTAGAAAAAAGGACAGAAGGAGGGAAGGGAGGGAGGGAGGAAGGAAGGATGGAAGGAAGGGAGGGAGGAAGGAAGGAAGGACAGAAGGAAGGAAGGAAGGAAGGAAGGAAGGAAGGAAGGAAGGAAGGAAGGAAGGAAGGAAGGAAGGAAGGAAGGAAGGAAGGAAGGAAGGAAGGAGAAGAGAGAAAAGTCATCTTTTTTAATATTTTCTACTTGGCCTACTTTTCACTGTGAGACCGAGTTTCCCCCCACCCAGGCCTGGACACGAAGGGGCCCCTGCCAGGCCTCTCTCCACCAAACACCTATAGCTTTTCTATACACTAAGAACTTACAAAAGTATATCCTTGCAGCCTTGCTTCAAAGGGTCATATTCTGCCAAGTGTACAAAGAGAAAGGCAGGGAGCTAGGGGAGGACTCAGCAGACGGTGTCCCTGGGACTGCAAGTACCGAGGCCGTGAGCACGATGCCCAGGGCTGCCCACGTACCCTGCGAGCAGTGCCAGCAACTGAACTATCTGGGGCCACTGGCAGGACAAAGCATGCAGTCACTGAGGCCCAGTGGGGGTGGGGGGAATCCCCCGGGGGAATGTATGTCTGAGCTTCTGGATGAGCACTGCAGTCAGAGCACCCCAGGTGAGCAAGCACACCTGTAAGCATGACACTCAGATGTTCACACCAGCAGCACTCTGAGCCCACAGCAGAGCACGCGTGGCCATCACTGCGGCAGCAGCAACAGTCAGGGAAGGCTTTACTTAAAGGAAAAGGAGACAGGATGGACGACGGGAACACTTCTGCCCCGTGTGGGAACCCCAGGCTTGGTTCTCAGCCGCACATGGTCCCAGACAAGGCCAGGAGTGACCCCCCAAGCACTGAGTTGGGAGCACCTCCTGAGTATCATCACTGTCACTGTCATCCCGTTGCTCATCGATTTGTTCGAGCAGGCACCAGTAACGTCTCTCATTGAGAGACTTATTGTTACTGTTTTTGGCATATCCAATACGCACGGGTAGCTTGCCAGGCTCTGCTGTGCGGGCTCCATACTCTCGGTAGCTTGCCGGGCTCTCCGAGAGGGGCGGAGGAATCGAACTCGGGTCGGCCGAGTGAAAGGAGAAAACCCAACCGCTGTGCTATCGCTCCAGCCTGAGTATCAGAGTACCATGAAACATTTTCAACCAAAAGAATCTTCCAGAAATTCATAAAACAACAGGGGGCCAAAGCAATAGTACTGTAGGGAAGGCGCTTGCCTGGCACTTGGCCAATCTGAATTCAACACCCAGTACCACATAAAGGCCCCCGAGCATCTCTGTAGTGATCCCTGAGCACAGGGCCAAGAGTAAGCCCTGAGCACCACTGGGTGTGGTCCAAATCAAAAAGGAAAAAAAAAAAGAAATTCATAGAACAACAGAGAAGAAACAGAAAAGGGGGCAGAGAGAGTGCAGGGAACGAGGAGCTTGCCTTGCCCTCGGCTGACCCGGGTCCCATCCTGGCACCGCATGTGGTCCCCTTGAGTCCTGTCAGAAGTGGTCCCTACGCACGGAGCCCAGAGTAGTCCCTTAGCACCGCCAGGTGTGGCCTAACGCCAAAGGGAAACAGAGACTGCACGCATGATCATGGCTGAAGAAAGATGTAGAATGATCCACCCTCTAACCACTCCAAACTACACCCATCAATTTCCTTCCCGATGTCTGGAGAGGGGTGAAGAGATGTACGAGGGCGACAGGCCCATGGAAAAAGCCCAAGTACCATGCAAAAGGGCAGCATGTGACAGGACATGTAAGGACTCCATGGGTGAGTACATGTAATGACTCACGTGGCTGGTACATGTAAGGACTCCATGTGGCAGATACATGTAAGAACTCCACATGGCCAGTAGATATAAGGACTCCACATGGCAGGTACATGTAAGGACTCCCCGTGGCAAATACATGTAAGACTCCATGTGGCTAGTACAATTAAGGAATCACATGGCAGATACATATAAGGACACCATGTGGTAGATACATGTACGGGCTTCACATGGCAAATACATGTATAGACGTCACATGGCAGATACATGTATGGACTTCACATGGCAGATACATGTAAGGACTCCACGTGGCAGGTACATGCAAGGACTCCACGTGGCAGGAACATGCCAGTATGTGTCCACGGAAACTGAAAGTGTATCTTGCGAGTCACCGGGAAGGTTTACCATCCGGCACAGCAACCACCCATCATTGACGGCAGCGAGCTGTTTACAGAGAAACTCCAGGGAGAGGCCCTGAACAGACGCGCAGGCACCTCATTAGTGGGCACAGCTGATTTCCATCACCTCATATGTTGGGGCGCTCATTAATCTGCTAATGAAACTGTGAGGCTCAGCAGGGGTCATCGGGCCTGTGTGAAAGTCACGCTCCTAGAGCATATGTAGGGCCCAGACATGCAAGCACACAAGATTGTTTGGGGTTATTCAATCACTGATGTGGAGTCAGTTCTCTCTCTGGGTGGAAATAAGGCTGGCTTCCCATCTGATACCTCCTTTCACCAAAAGAAACCAAAAGGAGATGGTATGAGAATTCTTTTTTCGGTCACACCCGGCGATGCACAGGGGTCACTCCTAGCTCTGCCCTCAGGAATTACCCCTGGCGGTGCTCAGGAGACCGGGATGCTGGGAATCGAACCCAGGTTAGCTGCGTGCAAGGCAAACATCCTACCCACTGTGCCATCACTCCAGCCCCAAGTATGAGAGAATTCTTAACACATTTTAAAATCTGTCATTAAAACACACACACATAATTTTATCCAAAACATCCACACAAACACTGCCAGACAGTACAAGAGATAAGGCACTTGCCTTGCAAGCAGCTGACCCCACTTCAATCTCGGCACCACAGTCTCAGAGTACCATGGGGAGTAGCCCCTAAGCACCACCACCAGGTGGGGCCCCAAGCCCACCCCCCAAATATCCTACTCTAACATGCTTAAGAAAGTACAGATTTATATGCACACCTAATATGCATGCATGCTTAACTTATTAAAGTAGAAAAAAGGAATTTAACATCCTGTTAATATGGACTTCAGTTCAAAGCATGGTGCCAAGTCCAGAAATCACAAAGAAAAACATAAACCTAAACATAAAACCTATTAAACTCTTCCATTAAAAAAAAAAGAAGAAAAAAAAAGACTAAAAGAAGCTAGAAGGAAAGTAATAAACTAACACAAATATCTGTTACAGAGAAGACAAAAGGGTAATTTTCTTAATTAGAAAAAGAAAACGTAACAGAAAAATGGTCAGAGGTGACAGTTGGCAGAAATTAAGTACAAATTACCAACATACAAACTAAAAGATGCTCACTCATTTATAACAGAAGAAATACAAAGTAAAACAGTACTAACACTGATGAATAACTCTGAAAACCCAGAATGGGTGAGGGTAGAAAGTAAGTGCATTCAGAAATACTGTTTGTGGGTGTACAAATTGGTCCTATATTGTGGGGTACAACAGGGTCAAAACAAAAACTTACAGTAATAAGAAAATGCAGAATTTTCTCAATATTCAAAAACCTGGTACAGCTGAAAACTGGCCCAACACTAGATTAAGGAAATTAAGCTACAATCATAATGTGATGCAAAATGTAGGCATCCAAGCAAATGAAACTGATCTTCTGAAAAAATTTTAAAGCTCACCTATATCTCTTTTTTTCTTTTTTGCTTTTAATAACCCTGGCTCTGCATTCAGGAATTACCCCTGGTGGAGCTCAGGGGACCATATGGGAATCGAACCCGGGTCGGCCGAGTGCAAGGCAAATGCCCTACCCGCTGTGCTATCATTCCAGCCCCCTCACCTATATCTTCTTAATCAAAGAAAAATCCAACTCGGTATTGCAAGGTACTTTCACTTGCACTCTTACTGCAAGGGAGAAGGGACTGCATAAGGCCAAGAGAGAGTTTTTAGGGTCATCAGTGCAAGAGGGAATCCAGCACAAACCGTGCCTGCCCGCCCCACTGCCAGCCCTAATGCCCCGGGAGAAAACAATTCCAGAGACAGGAATCAGAGAGAACACAGTCACTGCAGACCCTCGCAGACCCTCTGCCTTCATGAACGTGGGAAGCCAAATGTGGAAATATCACCCCCCCCATAGCAGCCCCCCACCCCACGCAAAGTACTGACTAGCATGTAGACCATGTGCATTAATTATCCTCTGAATACACGCACTAACAATGCGTTTTCTTCGATGAGGGTATACCTACCAGGCACAAGTAGGATGGGAACCAGAATGAAATAAAACAGGAAACCTGTCACCAAGTCCTTTAAATTCTAGTGAGGACAGAAACAAGCACACGGCCAGTTGGGTGGCGCTGGCCTCTGTGCTGCCCCAGGGAAGGGAGACAAAAAGACTGAGCACAACCTGCAGTCCAAACACACGGCACGCTGCTGGCACAGGCTCTAAGTCACCCAGAACTACGCTGGGCCGTGGGGCACTCGTGTGACAGAGCACATTCCTGGCCTGTGCAAGGCTCCAAGTGCATTCTTGGCCCTGCATGCCAACCCCCCACGTCTCCTCCACAGCACTGCCCTCCTCATCCCTGGTGACCCCTGACACTGCCAAGTGAGGTTCTGGCAGCCTGGGGTACCACCAGACTGGAGTCTGGCCACACTCTGCCAGGAATGTCCCCTATTTTTAAAGAAAGCATGTTACAGGAGCTAAGGATGTGAGTCGGCTGCACAGCATATGCTTTGTATGTGTTGGGTTTAATTCCCAGCAGGGAAAAAAACAACAACAACTAAGTGCCATCACTTCCTTGCCAATCCTTTTGGCCATCGTTTCTGATCTCTGAGGTTCAACTTTTTCATAGGTTTTAATTTCCTATCTCACTGAACTGGAAACATCAGCGATGATCCAGGCAGATCATCTAGAAAACGGGCACAGGACAAGCTCTCAAACATTATTACTGGGACTGAGACCCTAAGAGCCAAAGGGACACGGGTGTCTCGAACTGCTTTGGGGAACCCCAAGGAAGTCAAAAGTCGGCAACACACTGTTTCTTCTGTGTCACACTTGAGAACAATCAGAATACGTGACTTCAAGAATGATGCTGAGGCTGACACCCAAGGACAGTAGATACAAGGGCCAGGGAAATGCCCCATAGCTGGAAGCCTGCTTCATGAGCGGAGGGGAAGGCAGATGGAATAGAGAAGGGATCACTAAGAAAATGATGGCTGGAGGAACCAGTTGGGATGGGAGATGCATGCCGAAAGTAGATAATGGACCAAACATGATGACCTCTCAGTGTCTGTGTTGCAAGCCATAATGCCCAAAAGTAGACAGTATGGGGAATACTGTCTCATGGAGGCAGGGGGAGGGTGGGAAAGGGAGGTGTTATACCGGGGATATTGGTGGTGGGGAATGTGCACTGGTGGATGGATGGGTATTTGATCATTGTGAGATTGTAACCCAAACATGAAAGCTTGTAACTATCTCACGGTGATTCAATAAAATTTAAAAAAAAATTTTTTTAAATGATGTGTAGTGGAGGATTCGATGTATGCCTATGCCTGTGAGTTCATCGTGTGTGTACATGTGTGTATCCTAGAGTCTACTCGGACACTTTCACGTTGGCCCTTGCCAACAGTGAGACTCTGGGCAAGTGGCTCAGAAATGCCCCTCCTGACTTCTCCTGCACTGAAAGTCCTTCAGAGGATTGTGGGGGTCTTGAGAAGGCTAAAGTCAGAGAGCTGACCGGGGGATGACTCAGCTCGGCAGCTGGCTGCAGGAAGTGCTCCGAGTGCTAACTACCAAGATGCCCACGAAATCCTTGGCAGCCCCGGGGAGTTACCCCAGGGGGTCTGGGTGCAGTTTCAACACTGAAACGTCCTTCAGCTACAGGCACTACTTCCTTGTCACTCGTGTACTGCACCCAGTGTGGTTAGTGAACGCTCATTATTTTAAGAGTCCCACTTACAGCAGCTCTAAGAAGGTGCAATGACGGTAGGAAACTATCCAGACAACACTGAGTATCTGGGGAAAGGAGGTGCATTCACGGACCTCTTCCCCTTGCCAGCCCATCTGCCTGCCGTCAGAGGAGACCACTGCCACGCTCACTCACGCCTGGGGTTCCCGTCTCTCCACACATCAAGAGGGAGGGAGGGGTTTGCGCTTCACAGACGGGGCTCAGACCAGACCTACGAGTTCACGCAGACTTCCCCTATCAACGGAAGGTCTGAGCACGCTTGCTTTCAGTCACCACTTAGTGCTACAGAGAACAGATACTCTATACAGTGAAAGTAAAGTGAAATTTATCAGTTACACAGGCGGGGTGGGGGTGGGGGGGAGGTTTACTGTGATTCTTGGTGGTGGAATATGTGCACTGGTGAAGGGATGGGTGTTCAAGCATTGTATAACTGGGACTTAAACCTGAAAGCTTTGTAACTTTCCACATGGTGATTCAATAAAAGAATAAATTAAAAAAAAAAAAGAACAGATACTTCATTAAGCCATGATTGTAGACATGCAATTTGCCAGGAAATGCTTCTGCTATTTTAACCAATTCTACACAAATATTTTGTTTGAGTGGTACATGACACACGCATTTCTGTGGGACAGCCTTCTAAGAGCAGAGGGACCGAGCCCAAGGCTGTATATACTCTGTGGGTAGAGCTGAAGGGGCCTTCAATCAGACTGTCAATCAAAGAGAGGACACAGCCCTCGCTCCCACTGGCCACCATTTAAAACAACAACAATAACAACAACAAAGAACAGGGTCCAGATCAATCGTATAGCAAGGAGAGCGTTTGCCTTGCACACATCAAACCCGGGTTCAATCCCTGGCATCCCATGTGATCTCCTGAGCGCTGCCAGAAGGGATCCCTGAGCACAAAGCCAGGAGTAAACCCTGAGCACTGCTTGGTGTGACCAAAAAAACCAAAACAAAAACAAAACAAAACAAAAACCAAGAACAAAGCATGCACTGTTGGGGCTGGAGCAGTGGCACAGTGAGTAGGGCGCTTGCCTTACATGTGGCCAACCCGGGTTCAATCCCTGGCACCCCATATGGTCCCCTGAGCACCGCCAGGAGTAATTCCTGAGTGCAGAGCCAGCAGTCAGCCCTGAGCATCACCGGGTGCAGCCCAAAACTCAAAACCAAAAACAATGACAACAAAAAACAAAGAGCACACTGTCATCAGGAAGAACCACCCAATTTTCCAAGGCGACAGGGCCTTACGTCAAAAACCAGACGGAACTCCAGTCTTAAGCCCGTGTTGTACCCTTCACGGGCCTGGCGTGTCCGTGTTCCCGACAACCCTTACATCAGCCTGAATCGGGAGCTGGCCTCCCCTGAATTTACCCGGCTCACCTCCAGACCAGCTTCGGGGTACACTGTGCACCCCAAGGCCCCTGGTTCAGGGAGGCAGAAGCAGGGCTGGAGATTCAAAGCAGGATTGTCATCACTTGCCGCCATGCCAAGTGCCACCAAACAGCCATTCCCGGCAACGTTCACTGAACTGCTGTCCTCCGTTGCTGGTGTAAGGCAGCAGCGGGCTAAAGCCTCTTAATCAATAATCATTGGCCCACAGGTAGTTTACACGTTTCATTTTGCCCTGCGATATTATTACAGCAAGGAGCAAGAGCAGATAAAGGTCACGTTGGTAATTAAAGCTATATTATAGAAATAATGCACACCCAAGATATGATTAAATAAGAAAATATTACTCAGTTTAGTATCATCATTAAACTTGCATTAATTTATAAATATTTAAATGTACCATATGATGGTCATAAATAATATGTTTTTGTCAGTTTCTAAAATAATGCAACCCATAAACCCTTGAAAAATTACTGCGGAGAGAAATAGTCCAAGAAAGTATTCAAGCCAGACTCACATTCAAACGCTGTGGTCGTTGCTTCAGGCAGAACCTGGCCTATAACATCCTAAACAGAGAGAGAATAAAGAAACGCAATTAGCCATCTTCTTTATTGCTAACATGTGGCAAATCCTGGAGGAAATAGGAGAACCTGGAAAATATTTCTGAAGTGTTGGCATAAGCCATAAAAACAGTAGCTCACAGTCACACTCTGCCCAGCAATGCAATCCCAGAGTCGAAATCTCTACGAAAGGAGAGGGCAGAGCTTCCCACGGCCCACCCCTCTCCACGCCGATTAATAATGTAACCTTGGTCTTTCACCGGGGAGGAATATAACTCCGGGGGGAGACACACATGCCCTAGGTAGGAGGCTTCATGCCCCGGTGCTCAACCCAGCTGCCCACCCCAAGTAATTTTATTTTTGTTTCAAATACAACATTTTATATTTAGGAAGGAAGGGAAGGAAGTAAGGGAGGGAAGTAAGTGAGGGAGGGAGGGAGGGAGGGAGGGAGGGAGGAAGGAAGGAAGGAAGGAAGGAAGGAAGGAAGGAAGGAAGGAAGGAAGGAAGGAAGGAAGGAAGGAAGGAAAGAAGGAAGGAAGGAAGGGAGGGAGGGAGGGAGGGAGGGAGGAAGGAAGGAAGGAAGGAAGGAAGGAAGGAAGGAAGGAAGGAAGGAAGGAAGGAAGGAAGGAAGGAAGGAAGGAGGGAAGGAGGGAAGGAGGGAAGGGGATGAAGGAAGGAAGGAAGGAAGGAAGGAAGGAAGGAAGGAAGGAAGGAAGGAAGGAAGGAAGGAAGGAAGGAAGGAAGGAAGGAAGGGAGGGAGGGAAGAAGGGAGGGAGGGAGGGAAGGAAAGGAAGGAAGGAAGGAAGGAAGGAAGGAAGGAAGGAAGGAAGGAAGGAAGGAAGGAAGGAAGGAAGGAAGGAAGGAAGGAGGGAAGGAGGGAAGGGGATGAAGGAAGGAAGGAAGGAAGGAAGGAAGGAAGGAAGGAAGGAAGGAAGGAAGGAAGGAAGGAAGGAAGGAAGGAAGGAAGGGAGGGAGGGAGGGAGGGAGGGAGGGAAGAAGGGAGGGAGAGAGGAAGGAAGGAAGGGGAGGAAGGGAAGGAAGGAAGGAAGGAAGGAAGGAAGGAAGGAAGGAAGGAAGGAAGGAAGGAAGGAAGGAAGGAAGGAAGGAAGGAGGGAAGGGGAGGAAGGAAGGAAGGAAGGAAGGAAGGAAGGAAGGAAGGAAGGAAGGAAGGAAGGAAGGAAGGAAGGAAGGAAGGAAGGAAGGAAGGAAGGAAGACGGAGAGGCCACAGACTGTATTGATAGAAAGAGTGAGAAATCGGGGCGTCAGGTGGCCTGAGAACGTAAGCATCTCAACTCTGCGTTTCTCAGCTGTGCAAACAAATTATTTAACCTAAAGCCTCAACTGGATTATCTTCCAATATAAGCCAGTGATACTCAAAGTGGTAAAGTTAACTGACGGCACAGGCAGAAGCGAATGGAGCACACTGGGTAGTCAAATGCAGTTCCTGATAATGTAACCAGCCTGACCCTACGCTTTTCTGTGGGGGTGTGGGGCCACACCCAGCTGTGCTCAGGGCTTACGCCTGGCTCTGCGATCAGAGATCCCCCTTGGCTGTGCTCACAGGGGGACCGTAAGGGGGGCCGGGACTGAATCAGGACAGCCACGTGCAAAGCAAGTGCTTCGTCTGCTGTGCAAGCCCTCAAGCCCTCACCGGCATTCTTTTGTTTTGCTGTGTTTGGGGGCCACACCTGGGGATGCTCAGCCATTACTCCCGGATCACGTATATTCCCAGCAGTGCTTGAGGGACTCTATGGAGTGCCAGGGATCGAACCCCTGTTTGCCCTGTGCGAGGCAGCCCCGCTATCACTTTGGCCCTGGGAAGCTGTGTGTGACACATTCTTTCACAAATCCTTATTTGGGCATGATGACTCACAAAGCTGATAGTCATCTTCCTGCAACAAACAAGGCTTCTGCTCTTTTGTTGGTTTGTGGGGGCCACACCTGGCAGGTGCTCAGAGCTCATTCTTGGTGGGGTTTGCGGGGAGGGGCATGCAAGCAATTCTTACCGACCTTTACTCTTGAGCACTGAAAAACTTTCAATCTACAAACATTTCTAAAGAAGTGTATGATCTGATATCCACGCCTCAGTGACCTAATAAAGTTGAAACCCTTTGAAAATGAGTCTCAGGAAAGCTTAACGAGGACACAGGGCACTGCTCTTAGACCCAGAACACCCCGACGGTCCCACAAAACTCAGGCTCTGGGGGAGCTGGATGCACCCCTGCTCCTCCCTCCTGGGCTGGGTCAGAACTTCCCCAGGATTGTAGACTGGGCTCCCAGGTGCCCATGCTTTACACTGGCACTTGGCACAACAGCTTTGTCGCCATGCTGTGTTGTGAGTTTATTTTCTTTCTCTCCCCTCCCAACCCGCAAAGAAATCGGTAGTGTGTGTGTGGGGGGGGGGTTGCTGAGAGATCGTACAAGTCAACAGAGCACTTGCCTTACACGCAGCCAACCCAGGGTTGATCCCTGGCACCCAATACAGTCCCCTGAGCCCGCCAGGAGTGATTCCTGAGTGCCCAGCTAGGGGGCAACCCTGAGCACTGTGAGCTGTGACCCCCCCACCCAACCCACCCACCCACCTTTGTGTCCGAAATTGATCAAACAAAACTTCCTGGGTTAGCGCCAACGCGAGTTCTATTTGCCTTCTGACGTTAGTCTTGGCAAGCTTTATGAGGAAGTATTTGTAAGAGATTTCAGTGTTATTTAAAACAACAACAACAACAAAACACCCCTTCTACAGAGTTGTAAGTATAGGAAGTCTCTGTGGACTGGCAAATGGAAACTGTCAAGCAAGTAGGTAATAAAGCAGAAACAAACCGAGTACATCTGCCAGTGGTTTCTGCCACCTTGTTTCTGCCCCTGGCTACGGAATACATTAAGCTAGAGTAAGAAATGAGGGGACCAGAGTGATAGTACAGCAAGGAGGGCGTTTGCCTTGCATGTGGCCGAGCCGGGTTCGATCCCTGGCATCCCAGATGGTCCCCCAAGCACTACCAGGAGTAATTTCTGAGTGCAGAGCCAGGAGTAACCCCTGAGCACCACTCGATGTGAACCCCCACCAAAAAAAAAAAAAAAGGATTAAGAAATTACTCCTAAATAATGGCATCCGATAGCTCAGTTTCCTTCTGTGCAAAAATGAGAACGGAATTATACCCACCTCATACAGCTAAATCAATTAATATCTATAAAGAGATCATCTAGCACATCATAAGCACCGTGACTGGTCTGTGCTAGACAGAACAATTTGCTGATGACTGTTAGTGAATTGCAAAGCTGACCCCATCCTGGAACCAAAAATTGTAAAACATTGGTCAGAGGATGACGGTACTTCAACCTTTCCTAGTATCTCCTGAGACCTTCCCCATCCCTTTTTAGTACTGTATATTACAGTATTTTAGTTTAGGTAACAAGATTACAATATTGGGAATATTTAGAGTTGTTTTGTTTCGTGTTTTAAATTCTTTTGACTTGGGGCCACACCCAGCAGATTAGTAAACTCACTTAGGTGCCTTCCCACATTGAGGAACAAACCCCATCCAACAGCAAACCCCTAAAAACTGAGCCCTGTTGGGTTCTCGGCCCCCCGAATAAACAAGGAGCCACATGAGCTAATGTGGGGGATCAGAGAAGGGGGAAAAAGCAAACCAACTTAGAGAACTGTGAGAAGAACGTGTACACAGCTGGCATCAGGCTTTGCTGAAGCGAATCAAGTGGGACTATCCTAATGGCAAGGGCAGGGAAGAGGCCACCTGACCCTACCCTCTGCCGGTTCCAAGCAGGGCCCATCTGCTGGCTTTGTTTATTTTTCTAGCTACTGTTTTACACAACTTATTTCAAAGAGACTCTCCCTCTTTTAGGGGATTTTTGTTTGGTTGTTTTTGCTGGTTTTTTTTTTAATTTATTTTAGGCCACACCCAGCTATATTCAAGGCTTATCCCTGGCTCTGAACTTAGGGATCACTCCCGGGGGGGGGGGGGAGGGCTGAGGGGGACCATATAAGACACCAGGGATCAAACCCAGTGGCTGAAGGTAAGACCCTACCCACTATACTCTCTCTCTGGCCCTCACGGTGATCCTCAACAGCCTCCTAACTAACCTCAAGAAAACAACTTTTCTACCTTGATGATGTTTATTTTTCAATCCCTCTCTTCTCTTTCCATTCAATAAATCAACCAAATAACCGATGGCCCAAAAATGTAACTGAGTATCTACGACAGACCGAGCACATCAAGTTCACAAAACTGTAAGCGCTGGAAAAATCGGACTTAGGAAGATTCGAATGGACTCCCAGAGATCAAGCAAACCTAAGAGACCTGTAACACAGCTCGCTCACAGTGCGGTAACAGCCACACAGAAGACACAAATAGCGAGTAGCAGGTGCTTACTCACGAGGCAAAAAACCAAAACGAAACGAAACGAAACAAAACAAAAACCCAAACCCAAGAGGGTGAGTACAGGGGGAAAAAGTCACAGCATCTGAACAGCATCTCAGGAGACAGAAATCAAACCGCAAGAGGACAGGGAGCACTTTCTCTCCAGCCCGAGACTTCCTGCACAATTTTGCCCAAACTGGAGGCTATGTCTGAAAGAAAGGGGAAAACCTAGACAGCTGAAAAGCAGATCAAAATGCCTCTGCTGTGAGCGTGATTCCTCCGCTGGGCACAAAGATGACCAGCACTTGAAACAGATAGTTGAAAGAGCAATGGGCTCGTTCAGCTACTGATTCCAAGTCCCTACCTCCTGGTCACAGCAAACACACACAACACCAAACCACCTCCGGCTCCTGTGTCTGGGTCCACCAACACCTGGTCGTGTGCTTTAGCACTTAACCATTTGCCCCACCTAAGGCTCATGCCTCCTCCTCATTTGGAAAAGTGGCGTGAGGAAAGGAGAAACGTGGAGAAGATGCTTTCAAGTCACATCTGGCTTTAAGTGGGAAGGTTCAGGGCCAAAGCGATAACACGGTGGGGAGGCTGTGAACTGGGATCGATTCCTGGCACCCGGTGTGGGCCCTGAGCACCACCAGGAGTGATTCCTGTGCGCAGAGCCAGGAGTAACCCCTGAGCACTGCCGGGTGTGGCCTGTCCCCAAAATCAATCAACCAATCAATAAATGAGAAGGTTCGAAGGCAGAGATGCTGGTTGACGCCGTTCTCTTGGGGATTTTGCCAACTTCTTGCTGAAGGGATTAGACTCAGGATGAAAGACTGCAGGGGCTGCCCAGATGTGATCTTGCTGTCTGCAGAACTTGCTAGAATAGGCACCTGGAGCCCACACAGCATTCACTGCCACCACCCCTCTGATGGCCTAAGCATGCACAAGTCAGGTCCACAGCACTCTGTTCTAGAGAGCGGACAGCTGATGCTGTGCCAGTGATACCTAGGAACAACCAGACTGTTCTAGACATCTTTACCTGTCAGCCCCGTAGCCCGGGTTTTCTCTACAAATGAGGGTACTGAGACACTCGCCCAGTGAGTCGACAGGACTTACAACCGAAAGAGAGAAAAACCGACTCCCAAGTTTGGATTTTCAAGCTGTCTTTTTGCTCAACACCTGTTGCCTCAAAGAAGTTTATGTCTTACTCATCAGGGACACAACCTCACTGGACTTCACAAGTCTTTGAGGCTAGTAACATTTTCCCTATTTTGGAAGGAAACAGAAGGCTCAGAAAAACAGAGGGGCTTGCCCAGTAGGTGGGCCAACGGACACATTTCTTTCTGTTGTGGGGGTTATTATGGGGGTCACTCCCAGAGATCACACAGTGCTCGGAGAACACACAGGGCCAGAGACTGACCTACGTGAGGTCGAGATCCACCACTGAAACACATTCCAGCCCCTCAACGGCTTGTCTCGAACATGCTAGGCGTCCACAACAGCTTAGCAAACCCTCAGACAAGGACTTAATGACCCCCTGGTGAGATAGAACAACTTTCACAAATTTTCTTTCACGGAAGGATTTTTTGATAATTCCATTAGCCATTTCATTGTAACGAGCAATAGAAAGCAAATTACGTTGTGCCTGCTAAGAGGGCAGACTTCGGGGGTGGCTGGGAAAGTGGGAACAATGCTGGGGGAAGATCACACCGGTGGTGGGATTGGTAGTGGGATTGGGGTTGGAATATTGAACGTCTGTAACAAATGCGGGCTGGAGCGATAGCACCTCGGGTAGGACATTTGCCTTGCACGCAGCCGACGAGGGTTCAATTCCTCCACCCCTCTTGGAGAGCCTGGCAAGCTACCAAGAGTATCCCACCCGCATGGCAGAGCCTGGCAAGCTACCCGTGGCGTATTCTGTATGCCAAAGCCAGTAATAACAAGTCTCACAAAGGAGACGTTACTGGTGCCCGCTCGAGCAAATCGATGAGCAACGGGATGACAGTGACAGGGACAGTAACAAACACATCATCAACAACTGTGTAGACCACAGTGTTTAAATAAAGGGGGGAGAACCCTGCCCAGTGGTCCCTAACCTGGTCACTGAAAGATTCTCTCTCTGTGCTCCCGAGTTATAAGCACTGTAGGGTCCTAGGATGGACGAGGAGCGGCAGGGGCATAGCACCCACGGGCTCTAGTTTACGTAACACTGCAGGGATGAGACAACATGACCTGATGACCAAGCTTGGGTGCCTTGGAGAACAAAGTGATGGGGACACAGCAGGAGGATGTGAACCAAGGCTGAATCCAAGAAAACACAGTGGAGCTGGGTGGGATGGATACAGGAGGGGGGCCCTGAACTCAGTCCTGCTGTCTTCCCGGGCACAGGATGTGAGCGAGGGGCTTCAGGCCGGATGGAGCCAGAGCAGACAGAGGCACGGGCCAATTCAGACGGGCTCAGATCATGCAAAGGGGTCTCGGCCTTAAGTTACATCTATGGGCAGGAGTGAAGAGAAATCCATGTGCGAGAGAATGATGGCATTTAGGGGACAGGTCCGGAGGCTGCTGGTTCACTCGAGTGACTGAACTCCTGGCCCCAAGACCAGACACCAAGGACATCTGTGACATCTGTAATGCTCTGTCAACCACCAGGGCCCAGACAGGTGTAGCCCACAGAAACTTCCTGCCAATCTGTGAAGAAATACCGCTTTAACACGTGGCACCCTGGATCACAAAGGGATACCATCATAAATACTGGTGTGTAAATATTCTCAGTATAATGGCTTTTCCTCCTTCCAAGGGGATCATGAAATATTTTTATTTCACCAGTCTACAGGTATAAATAGTTCCAAAAACACAACTCTAAGTGGTCGGTTAAGTCCAGAACTTATAGTGAAGGTATTGGAATCAGATTCTGATAGTCACCCATGATGATCAAAACTCCACTCATGGGGCAGGGGGGGTGGCTCCAGGGGCTAGAGCACATGCTCTGCCTGCACAAGCCCCAGGCCTGACCGAGTACAGCACTAGGAGGCCAGGAGTAACCCCCAAACCAAAACACACAATCCTATCACAGAGGGCTGGAGAGGTAGTGCAGTGGGCAGGAACTTGCCTTGCCCACAGCCAACCAGAGGCGGAGCCCTGGCACCGCCTTAGTCCCCGCTGCTCTGCCAGGGGGGACCCCTGAGCACCACCAGAAAACAAAAACGAAGGAACAAAACTAATCCTACCACCGGTCTTCTCCTCCCACCGCTGCCTATCTGGGACTTTCAACTTGGTCGTGGCATAAGTTCGGTCTTTACGCCTGTTATTCAGGATGTGAGATGAGCGCGACACTCTCTAACGCAAATGTGTGATAGGTGAAAGGAGGCATGTGGAAAAGAGATCTCTGCAAAGTAAGGAAGTCTGAGTTCTAGTCCCCTCCCCCACCCCCTCCGGTCCACCTTCACCACTGCTGGGTGGTGGGTGGAGACGGATGAGCGCTGTTTGGGTTTTTCCTTTCTGAGTGGTCCATAAAGAGGTGTCTCAGAGCCAGTGATGTTTTAGGTGCTAAGATTCCTTCCACAAGGGCCCGAAGGGCAGGGGCTCAGCAGGAAGACGGGACAGAAATACGGGGTCTGGCCTAGGCTGGCCCAGGCAACACTGGGTAGAGCATGTGAGAGCAAGTGAGTGTGAGGGTGGGCGGTGTAAGCCGAGGGGACTGTCTGTGTCCCCAGCTCAGTCCCAGCTATGTCTCTGTGTGTGTGTACGTGGGTGGTGTCCAAACTGTGTCTGTGTCTGTGTATGTATGTATGCATGTATGTATGTATGTATGTATGTGTAGCTTTCGGGCTGTGTCTGTGTGTGTATATGTGTGTGGTCCAGGTGAGTCTGTGTGTGTCCCCTTCCCAGTCCAGGCTGCATGTGTGTGTATATGTGTGTCTCCGGCCCAGTCCAGGCTTTGTGTGTGTGTGCGTGTCCCTTCCAGGATATGTCTGTATGTACATATGTATGGTTCAGGCTGTGTCTGTGTGTGTCTGTGTGTGTCCTCGTCCCAGTCCAGGCTGTGTTCGTGTGTCTGTGTCCCTGCCCCGGTCCAGGCTATGTATATATCTGTTTGTATGCGTGTATGAGTGTATGTGTGTGTGTGTATGTGTATATATGTCCCTTTCAGGCTGTGTCCCTGGCCCAGACCAGGCTGTGTGTGTTTTCTGTGTTGTATGTGTATGTGTGTGTATCCCTATGTGTGTATGTGTCTCCCCATCCCAGTCTAGGCTGTGTGTATGTGTCTCCCCATCCCAGTCTAGGCTGTGTGTATGTGTGTCTGTGTCCAGGCCTAATCCAGGCTGTGTGTTTATCTGTGTATGTGTTCCAAGCTGTGTTTGTGTGTCTGTGTCCCCTCCCAGCCCAGGCTATATGTGTATCTGTGTGTGTGTGTATGTGTGTGTGTGTGTGTGTGCCTGGCCCAGTTCAGGCTGCTGTACTGTGTCTGTATGTGTGTCTGTGGGTGTGTCTGTGCCCTGCGCTGTCCCTGGGGCACAGTCCTTGCCAGCGGGGGTTCCTGCGCACCCCCGGGGCCCTGCACACGCGCCAGCTCTCAGGCCCACAATTCATCAGTGCCCGCGGCCACAGCGGTCCAGCAGTCCCGCAGGAGGTCGGCGGCGGCCACACTGCAGCTCAGGCCACCCGGGCACGCTTCTGGGGTCACGGAGCCGCCTCCCCCGCCAATCACGGCGTCCCTCGCCCGCCCCGGCCGGGCTCCAGGCAGGACGCTCCCACTCACCAGCACGTCCCTGAAGAGCAACTGCGGCCCCGAGTGCACGGTCCAGTCCACCGCGCCACTATTGGGAATCTTGATGCGAATCACCAGCACCTGGTTCTCCATGGCACGCCAGGGGCCCAGGGCCAGCCACAGCATTCCAGGGGCCGGGGGCTCACATGCTGAGGCGGGGGCGCCTCCGCCCGGGGCAGGGGAGCGGGGCGGGGCACGCGCGGGCCGGCGGGGCTGGGGCGGGGGGGGCAAGGCGGGGCGCGGGCGTGCGGACACGGCGGGGCGACCACGGTGGCAGGTGCCGTGCACCCCGGGGGACTCCGGGAGGGGGTGGACTGCAGCTGGGCTCGGTGCCGGGCTGACGCGGGGGCCCCGGGGGCGCGGGAGACCCTCCGCACCAGGACCCCGACGAGCCCGCTGCCCCCCGCCGAGCTGGACTCAGCCCGGCCGCCCCGGGCCGCGCGTGCAGGCGGCGGCGGGTGGAGGTGGAGGAGGTGGAGGAGGAGGCAGAGGAGGAGGAGGAGGAGGAGGAGGAGGAGGAGGAGGAGGGGGAGGAAGAAGAAGGGGCGGTGAGGCCACAGTTACTCCGGAACCAAAACGCGCGGCGCCGGAACCCCGGGAGCCCCGGCGGCGGACCCGCCTCCCGCGGCGCCATGTTGGAAGAGGGCAGCGCCCTTCCCGGGCCGGCGCGCCCGGGCGAGAAGTCGGGGCGCGCTCGCGAGAGTCGGGGGGCGGGAGCGCCCGCCCGCGGCCGCGCAGGGGGTCGTGGGCTCGGGAGCATGACCCCCTGCCGCTCCGTGTCTCCAGGGGGCTCGGCTCGTCGGGCAGGTGGGCCCGGCCACGCCAGAGCCCCAGAAGGGTCCTTCTTTGCCGCTTCCCGGAGCGCAGCCGGCAGCAGCCCCCGCGGCCACCGCCAGCCCGGCCGGACCCGGACCGCCGAGTCCCTGCTGGATCGCCCTGAGGCTTGGCTTTGGGGCTTGTTCTACTTTCTTAATTGGCGGAGATCCTGTGGTTTCCAGTACTGCTCGTGCTGGGTTCCTTGCGCAGGATTACACACACGCACGCACAACACACATGCACGCACACACACACTCATACTCTCTGTGGGTCGGGTCTCCCGTTGTATTGCCTTTGGCCCTTTGCTGTGAGCCTAGATCACTGCCAGCAGCAACAACCCACCACTATTATTTTGTTGGGGGGCCGCACCCAGAAGTGCTCGCGGCTTACTCGATGGCTCTGTGCTCTGGGATCACTCCTGGTAGTCACCAGGAACAGCAGCCATAACCCATTATTATTATTATTATTATTGCTATTATTATTATTATTATATGATGATGATGATGATGTTGGGGGACCACACCCACAGATGCTTGGGGCTTACTCGTGGCTCTGTGCTCAGAGATCACTCCTGGTGGTCTCCAGGAACGTGTAGGGGGGGTCAGCCATGTGCAGCACGAGCGCCTTACCCGCTGTCTCTCGCCACAACTCCGGATTTTTTTTTTAAATGCCTTGTCCACCTCAGATTTTAAAAAGCTCGATCTATGTGCCTTTACAGAAGTCCGCAAATTGCAAAGTGCAGGTGCATTTTACTGAATGAAGGTGCACTTGTAGAGGCTGGAATTTGGATTAATTCATGGGGGAGGAGCATTGATTTCTCCTCTAAAAGTTAATGTGGCCGATGAATGTGAGAGAAGGAAAATAATTTTTGATTAACTTCTGCATAAAACCAAACCTTTTTTTCTGCCTATTTTTCTCCATCAGGATTTCTTTCGTCTTTAACCTGAAAGTTTCTTGTGGGAAGTGCCATTTCTCTTTTACATTATTGTAAATTAGTGGCCTAGGTAGTTCATTTCATTTCACCCTCTAGAAATTCTGGCATTGGTCCTTACTCCTACCTTATTTTAAAAATGAATGAATGAATTAAATAAATAAATAAATAAGCGGCTAGAGATCAGACAAAGGTTTTAAAGGGCTGGAGAACCTGTTTTGAATGCAGAAGGCTCAGGCGTCAGGCCCCGTCACCTGCACTGCATGGTCTCCAATACCATTCGCTGTCCCCAGGCTCTAAATTAAGACTAGCCCCTGACACTTTTAGGTGTGGACCGCAAATAAATAAAAATTTTAAAATAGAAATAATAATAATACCCCCCATATACTTTGATGCTTTGTTTTGTTTTGTTTTTAAGTCACACCTGCAATGCTCGAGGCTTCCTCTTGACTCTGCACTCACAAATTACTCCTGGTGGTGTTCAGGGGATCATATGGGATGCTGGGAATCGAACCCGGGTGGGCCGCGTGCAAGGCAAACGCCCTACCTGCTGTGCTATCACTCCAACCTCTGTATCACTTGTCTTGCACTCACTTTTGCACTCACTTTTTTTTTTGTCTTTTCTCCATCATCACCATTGAGATCAGCTCCCTGTCAGACACTTGCTGGCTCAATGTTGATTCCCTCCTATACTCCAGACTTCCACTTGTCTCCTTCATTTCTGTGCGAACCCTTTCATGGAACATTCAGTGCTTTTTAATTCATGTGGATCAAAGATAAAAAAAAAAAATGGGGGAGGGAGGTGGATACACTGGTGATGGGGCTGAAGTTGGAATTATGTGCACGGGAAACCCCCAGTAACAGTATTGTCAATCACAGAGCCTCAATCAATACATGAGATGAGACCAGGATAATAGAGCAGGTAGAGAGCTTGTCTTACATATCGCCTACCTGGGTTTGATCCCCGGCACCCTGGTCTCTACCAGGAATGATTTCTGAGTATAGAGCCAGGAATAAAACCTGAGCATTTAAGGGTGTGGCTCTAAAATTTAGAGTAGAGGAAAAAAAGTTATGTTGACATCATAATCAGGTGCTCTGTGATATGCGGCTAAGGTACTTAGCCTTTATTGTCCCATTCTCTAAACTCCTAATCCAGATTCAATGATGATAAACGTATTAGAGAGACCTAGGTTCTACAAAATACCTAAGACTCCTCCAAAATGATCAAAGTCAGGGACTGGAGTGATAGTACAATGGGTAAGCCATTTGCCTTGCATGCTCTCAACCTGGGTTCAATCCCTGGCATTCCCATATGGTCCCCCAGTACTGCCAGGAGTAATTACTAAACTCAGAGCCAGGAGTAACTTCTGAGCATCGACCTCCCACCCAAAAAAGAAAAACAATCAAGTCATTAAAAAAAGTCCTGAGAATACTGAGGAAAAAACTAAATGCAATGCGGAATCCTGACATTAAATATTTAGAATCAGAGTGATGGATCAGGTGAGATCAGAATAAAGTTTAGGGTTAGTTTAAGAATAATGTGCAGTGCTAACTTTTAGACATATGCAATGACTACGTAAGATGCAAACAATGGGAAAAGCTGAGTAGGATAATGGAGACTCCACATTATCTTTGCAATTTTTTATTAAAATTAATCCAAACTAGTATTTGTGGGAAGGAGCATTTGGTTTTGGTTGTGGGGTCACACCTGACAATGCTCAGGGCTTACTCCTGGCTCTGCGTTCAGACCATATGGACCATATGCCATGCTGCGATTTGAACTAGGATTAGCAATGTGCAAGGCAAGCACCTTACCCGCTGTACTACCTCTCAGCTTCCCCATGATTTTTTAAAAAGTTATGTTTCTGCATATCAACAGTTCCCCAGCAATTTTAATTGTCCAAAGAGATCATTTACAATAACAATAACAAACAATGAACAGAAGCGTTTCCCTAACTTTGCATTATGTTCCATTAGTTTATTAGTTGTTTGTTGTTGTTGTTGTTTTAAGTCCATGAAGAAGAAGCACAGACAAAAATTGGTTTGAGACAAAGCCCTGAAAGTGTGACGGGAAAGTTGCTCTTTTCAATGTTGGTAGAAATGGAAGAGACTAGAGGGGGCAATTCCACTCTCACGGAGTAACTCCGTGCTGGGGCCTCTGGACTTCACCTGCACTAGAATGAGTTAAACCGTGAGTTTAAAATACCACTTGGTTTCATTTCCAGATGATATATTTTCTCTTAGAGTAGGTTGGGGTCCCTACAAATGACTTAAGCTTTACTATTTCCCTCTTATTGTTTAAGCATAGCTACACTGTGGGCATTTTATTAACTACAAAATAGAGCAAACATTTGTGGTGGAACTTTATCACCAACCAAGCACTTCTGCGTCCTTGTCTTGATAGGGTTATCCAGAACATCACAGATGGGATGGTTGAGAAGCTGGACTCTAGACAGGCCCTGGGGATGGGAATAACTCACCACATGTGATCTTGGGAGGGACCTCATGTGTCCCCAGCTAAAATAGTGGATATAAACAAAGTACGCAGGGCCAGAGGGATGGTCCAGTGGGAAGGGCATTTGCCTTACATGTGGCTAACCCAGGTTTGATCCCCAGTACCACATGTGGTCCCCAGCGCACTGCCAGGAGTAATCCCTGAGCACCAACAGGTATGTCCCCATCCCAACACACACACACACACACACACACACACACACACACACACACACACACCTGTACCCAGGCCTAGAGGAATAGAACAGTGGCCTGGAGCCCCTGCCTTGCAAACCTGGTCATGAGTTCAAGTCCCCGGTGTCCCACATGTGTGAGGCACTATCCTGGCAGCTCATCTGTCCATGATTCCAGGCACAACAAATGATTTGGCTGCCCTATCACCAGATGTGTCTGCACCACTAAAAAGAAGGTGGGAATAAACACAGCCGCCAGGAAGTACAACCCCCAAAGGGCAGGTGTGTGAGACCTGCAGAGAGCATGCCCAAACGCATGCGACTCGGGTAAGAGCATCAAGTCACTGTACCACCAGGACCAACTCTGGGCAAGCAGAGCAGCCAGCCAGTGTGCAGCGCTGACCATCCTGATTGCATCAGCAGCAAAGGGAAGTATGAGGAAATGAGTAAATAAGACTGTATCCTACTCCTAGGGCTGTCGTGAGATGAAGTGAGATGTGTGTGAAAGCATTAGTCTAAACCAGCTACACATATGCTACTGAGTGTAAGGGGAAATTATCTGTACATATGATGACACTGAGACTTTGCTTTACTATTCTGTTATTTAGACAGAGTCAAATATTAACATCATTTGCAGGGTGAGGAGATTGGGTTATACCTTGGTGGCACTTGGGGCTACTCCTATCTCTGTGCTTGGGGGTCGCTTCTTGCAGTATTTCGGTGGGGGGGGTGCCAGGAATCCTGGATCTTGTATATACAAAGCATGCCCCCAACCCATTGGGCACCTTTGGCTATGGAAACCAAATTGTCATCTTCAAACCATGATTCTTTGTACTGTATATAGTGGACCAGAAATAAATACCAAACTAAAAAGCTTGATTGTTGGGGCCGGAGAGATGAACAGTGGGTAGGGTGCAGTTGGCCGACCCAAGTTTGAACCCCAGTATCCCATATGGTCCCCTGAGCCTACCAGGAATAATCCCGGAGTGCAGAGTCAGGAGTAAGCCATGAGCACTGCCATGGGTGGCCTAAAAAACAAACAAACAAAAACTAAAATAAAAAGCATGGCTGGGAATCAGACATAGAAATACAAGAATAATAATAAAATGTCAGAATGAAAGCCTCCATCTAATCCTCTGCTCAATATTTCTCTCAACCGTTTCCAAAGAATGGGTCTTAGAGATAATTTTGAGGACTGGTGCTGTGACTCCAGTGCCACTAGAAGCGACCCCCAGCAAGGTGCCAGGAATAACCCATCTACCGCCTCAGTACCACAGGGGTTACCCACCCCCCAAAAGCTACAGCACCAAGGGGTTGTCCAGCCCTCTCTGGACACCTTCAACAGTCGCCTTTAGTCCTTAGTGAGGAATCATTGCATTTTTTTTTTGGCCAACTCAATTAGAAGTTCTTGTTCCTCCAGTTATTAACACGGGGGGGGGGGTTGTTTGTCCTTGGGGGTCACACACAATGATGCTCAGGGATTACTCCCAGCTCTGCACTCAGGGATTTCTTCTGATGGGCTCAGGGGATCATATGAGATGCCATGGATGGAACCCAGGTCGCCCATGTGCAAGGCAAGTGCCCTCCCACTGTACTATCTCTTCCCCAGACCCAACATGGGTTTTTAAATTTTGTCTAAAGACAATTTAATCCTAGCACTTCCTGTTTAATGTTTCCCCTCATTTACTTCTATGAATCATTTTGACTTTAAAATAGTAAAGTTCTTCTGTAGGAATATAGATGGCACCTTTTTGATAATGCAACCGGAGTCTCATCTTTTTCCCCCAAAATGCACACAGTGTTGTAAGTAAATTCATTACCCACGAGGTAGTCCAAAATTTGTTCTTATAAAGAATACATGTGAGGACCGGAAAGATAACTCAACAGGCTGAGCACGTGCCCTACATGCAGAGACCTGGGTTGGATTCCAATACCACATGGTCCCAGAGCACTGCAGGGAGTAGCCCTGAGCCCTGCTGAGTGTGACCCCAATGTGATCTCCAATTCAAAGATCCATTTATTATAGCTTTTAGGATAACAGCAGGTTTTCTTTCTTTTTTTTTTTCTTTTTGGGTCACACCTGGCGATACACAGGGATTACTCCTGGCTCTGCACTCAGGAATTACCCCTGGCGGTGCTCAGGGGACCCTATGGGATGCTGGGAATTGAATCTGGGCTAGTCGCGTGGAAGACAAATGCCCTTCCCGCTGTGCTATTGCTCCAGCCCCAGCTGTATTTATATTTATAGCCGCTGATTTTTATTTGATATTTTTATTGGGGGGAGTTTTGGGGCCACACCGAGCAATGCTCAGGACTTGCTCAGGCTCACTCCTGGCAAGCTCGGGGGATCATATGAGGTGATGGGGTTCAAACCCAGGTCAGCCGCATACAAGGCAAGCTCGCTCCCCACTGTACTATCACTCCTGTCTAACAACTGTTGGATTTTCAAGACAGGTCAGACTAATAAAATTTGCCTTAACCGAGTTCAGCCGAGGGGCATTGTTGAACAATACCTAGAATTGCTCAGGGGTTATTCTTGGTTCTGAGTTCAGGGGTGACCCGCAGAGGTACTCTGGGGACCTTATGTGCTGGGTCCAGCTCTATGCCTGACCCATGAACTCACTATTAGGTCTCTGCCTGGAACATGTTAATTAAAACTTACTTTTCAGATGAAATTTAAAGTGACATCGTTCAGATTTTTATTCACATTTTCAAATTCTTGTTCCCCCATTTTATAAATTTAAGGTTAAAAGCTCTTTAGAAATTAAGATGTGTGCATTCATATTACAGAAAAGGCTGGAATAATGTGGGTGAAGAAGCATAAAGGTCAGAGAGGGAACTTGGAGCGGGTAAGGAACTTGGTTTGCATGTGGCTGACCGGGGTTTGATCCCCACATTTCATGTGGTCCTCTGAGCCCACCAGGAGTGATTCCTGAGTGCAGAGCCAGGAATAAGCCCTGTGCAATGCTGGATGTGACCAGAAAACCAAAAATTAATTAATTTATTTATTTATTAATTCAAACAAAGGGCCAGAGAGATGGTACAGCCGGGGAAGTGCTTGCCTTTGCACACGGCTGACCTGATTTGATGTCCGGTACCCTGTGTGGTCCCCTGAGATCTGATCCCTAAGCACAGAGCTAGGAGTAAGCCCTGAGCATGGCTGCATCTGGCCCTAAAAAAAAAGAAAGAAAGAAAGAAAGAAAGAAAGAAAGAAAGAAAGAAAGAAAGAAAGAAAGAAAGAAAGAAAGAAAGAAAGAAAGAAAGGAAGGAAGGAAGGAAAGAAGGGCATAAGAGGGTTAGGGTGTGGACTTGGGGCTGAAGCAAATGTGTCATAAGTATGAAGTCCTGGTACCATTTAATGGCACCATTAAAATGAAAAGTTTGCAAATAGTTTCCTACCCAATTTCTAGACATTTATATTTTCTGGAAAAAATTAGTTTGCTTTATTAGAGTTTTAAATATAGATCTATTTATTAAAGTATTGATTTTTAAATTTTGTGCACCTTAATTCTTCCTGTAGGGTTTGAGTAAACAACTCTTTAGGTATGATTTTTAAATTATAATTCACGCATGTGAAAATAGAGTAAAATGAATCAAATTATGGTTAATAAATTCGCTGTTCTGTTTACAGACATATTGTTAAAAAATTACTGATATGTTCCAGCAAAGCAGTAAAGGTTATGTCAAATAACTACTAAAAAAATCATACTACACAGTGTTAATGATGTTACCTTAACATACCAGCTTCAGGGGCTGCATAATTGTTTCTGCCAAGCCATAAATTTTTGAGTAACAACAAAATTATTGTGATTTTTCTTACTAAATAATTCATACATTACAAAGCATGTATGTAACAAGGTCCATGAATCACTAAAGCATATAATGATCATATATCTAATGACATATCTCTTTTCATAAGATGAATTCAAATAGATTTATGTATTTAGGTTAACTAAAAAATACTGAGTTTATAAGGTTCATAATTCTATCATCAACAATAAAAAAAAGTTCACGTCTTTTTAAGAAGTAGATTCCCTGGTTTGCTTTGAAAAACCAAAAGCTTTTGTTGATCAAAACCCTTGTGTTTAAGCTACTTTTCATGAAGTTTTACAGCTTTTAAATTGATCCTATAAATATCACTGAAGATAAATTAATAATATAATGGAGTAGTACAATGTTCATAAACTGTATTTAAAATGATATAAATGCAACTAAAATAGCCATAAGCAATACTATATAAAACCTCATACTAGTAGTAGCTGATATTCTTTATCCGGCAACTAGGATCTAAAAAAGGGCATTTTCACTTACTAACACTTCGTGTGCTTTTCCATGGTCTTACCTTAAATAATCTGAAATCGAGTGTATGCATTTCTTACCATTGCTAAAAATGATTTCAAATAAGATTTCATTTCATAAATTACAGTGAATTTAACAGCTATATTTAAAAAATTTCTACGACTGTAAAACATACAATGGTGTTAAGTGAACATATCCTTCCAATTTTTAAATTCTACCTATTTACATCTAAGATGATTTCTATTAGTCTTTAGAAATAATGTAATCAGTTCTATGTTATCATGACATTACTGTAGCCTTGACTGTCTTAATGGCTAATTTTGATTCTTGGATCATGCCTTCCAGTGCTCAGGGGTTGCTCCTTGTGGTGTTTGCGGGCCATGTGGTCCAGGGGAAAAATCCCAGGACCACCAAATACAACCATGTGTTCAGTCCATCAAGCTCTCTTTCCATGGTCTGAAAAGATAGTTGATACAATTTCTATCAACTGCCCGATTCTATTAAGGTATAATTTGTGGCCCAGAGCGTGGTCTATTTTGGAAAACGTTCCATGTGCGCTGGAAAAGAATGTGTATCCTTTCTTTTGGGGGTGTATAGCCCTGTATAGGTCTATTAGCCCTGTCTCCTCCATTTCTTCCTTGAGAGCCATTGTTTCCTTGCTGAGTGTTGTTCTTGTCGACCTGTCCAGAGGTGATAAGGCAGTGTTGAAGTCTCCAACCACTATCATGGTGCTAGTTATGTCCCCCTTAAATTCTGTTAGGAGTTCTTTTAAGTATTTTGCTGGTCATTCAAAGAAAAAAAGAGAAAAGAACCAGATTTTCATATAATTTTAATGTATTAGCACAGAATTACTCATTCTATTAATTTTTTAAATGTATATACCTATGGAGAAAAAGACATACAACTTTTCATAAATGATTTTTTATCCAAAAAAAAGCTCTCTTTCCAGTCCCTCCTTCAACAGTAAACATTTTTTTACTTGTGATGAAACACGCATGATACAAAATTTATCACATATAAATATTTTTAAAGAATATAGTTCAATGGTATTAAGTCCATGCATAATTCCTGTGTTATTACCAAAGCATCTCACCAAGACTGTGTTCACCCTGCAAAAAATCCCTCCCATTCAACACTGAATGTCCCTTACACCACTCCCTTTACTAAGGTAACAGCTGAGAGAGATTTCATGTGCTCTTTAATTTTCCACTTGAAGTATATTATTTTGTGATTCCTTTGAGTTCAGACTTAAGCAATTTTAATGACAATTTGGGAGTCTCATCACCCCAGTAAGCAAGGTTTTATCACTAATCATTATTACTCATTTTGACCTGTTCTCTCCAACTCACTTGTATTTCTATAGGTTTGCCTACTCTGGGTATTTCATCCGAAGGAAAGGATTTGCTGTGCGTGTTTATGACTGGTTTCTTTGATTTCTTTGGTTTCTTCAGTTTCATCAATGCTATGGAATGTGAGGACATTCCAATTTTGGGGCTGAATAATATTCCATTATGTGAATTTATCACTTTTTATTTGTCTATTTAGCAAATATGATGAATATTTGAGTTGCTTCCCCTTTGGAGTTAAAATAAATGTTGGTATGAACTTTTGAAACTAGAAGTAGTTCTATAAAACTACTTCTATAACCAAGTACATGCTTTTAGTTCTCTTAAACTGTAGGTCTTTTGACAACTGTTTTAAAATAATTTATTATCGACAAATGTTTGAATAGTATGCCTGTTTTATATTCCTTTATACCTGAGATAATGTAAAAATTCTTGGGGGTAGAAAGGGTGGCAAGTGGAAAATGTAAGAAACCCTGCTCTTTGAGTGCATATATGCCTAGGAATAGAATTTTTGGATCATATGGTAACTCTATGTTTAATATTCTGAAGAATTACCCGACTTTCCCAAAATGCATGCAACATCTAAGATTCCCACTTACAATGTATGAGACTTCCAATTTCTCTTCATCTCCACATTTTTTATTATCTGCTTTTAAAATTACATTTATTCTAATGGATCTCATTATTTTGATATTTGCATTTTCCTAATGAGTAATATGAAAAATCTCGTGTGCTTAGTAGCCGTGTATGTATCTTTGGAGAAATGTTTATTCAAATTGATTGGACTGTGAGTTCTTGGAGTTGTTTATATATTCTGATAAGTATCTTACCAGATACATGATTTGCAAATACCTTTTTCTGGACTTGGGGGCCACACTTGATTGTGCTTAGGGCTTACTCTTGGACCTAAGTGCCGGGATCACCTTTGGCAGTGCCTAGGGGACCATATTTGGTGCCAGGAATAAACCCAGGTCCTTTGTGTGCAAAGCATCTTATCTGCTGTACTCTCTCCCCTCAATTTGCAAATATCTCCCAAGATGAGTTTTGTAAAAGACTTTTGTTGATGGTGTCCTTTAAAACGCAATTCAAAACATGTTTGAAGTCTAATTTATCTATTTTTCTTTTGCTGTTAACCTTTACTAGCTTTCAGCTTTCCCCCAAAATTGGATTTTGCAGTAAGGACTAAATGAAATCTGTGTATTTACTAGAAATCAAATTAAACTTTTATAAATAACTTACTGAAAACAACCTAGAATTGCTTTATACTATTTGTGTTGGTACAATCAATTAGCAAAACAGATTTCTGAGAAGTAACAAGCTGGTCAAGTTTGTGTCAGTGGAAACAATTTTAGCCCCAATTTCATGTCAAGAAAAAAAACTCTTAATATCTGATCTCCAATTTATAGTAGAAAATACTCTGTGGAGTTGGTGTACTAATAATACTTATTGTTAGGAAAGCTCTTGCGAAACATTTGTCAAGTACATAAAATGGTATAAAAGTGAAATATAGTAATTAAGATTTGTGTTCTATCGATTGCATAGCTAAAGTAATTTTTCATTACCAGCATAAGATTTAATAAGTATAAGTAGTTAAAGATTCTGACTTGGCACTAGTCATTAGCATGTAATTGAACTAGTAGGAGAGATCAGTTAAAGCTGTGTTGATTACCACCTTATCTTTGAAAGGCAATTAAAGACCTCAATCATTGCAACGAGATTTGATTGTGCAGGCTTTATTGGACATTGATCTTTCAACAAAGTGCAGTTACATTTTCCATTAATTTATAGTAACACCGTTTAACTTTGATACCCGAGACTGTTGACCAGGTGAGATGTAATGCTAAGTACTTGTTTAGGTTAAGATGTCTGGAATGTCATTGCTGTTATGAATGCTAGAGGCTGAAAAAAAAAGTGGATACCTGACCGATGGATACCTGATCCATTGGCTTTAGGTAAGGTTTCTGTTATCTGCATTAGCTTTTAAATGGAACAAAACCCGCATCCTTATCATCGTGCCATTCCACTCATTTAAACATCATTAATTCTTGATAACAGAGTTAAGAGATCTATCACAAAGAATTAGCTCTGTGCTTGCTTTGAGTGAATGAAAATATAAAATATTTTAAAAGAAATACATATGGCTTTTAATAATTCAAATGTTTTAATTTTGACTGGTAATATTCAGCAAAATTTTAGTGACCAAATCTGTTTGATGAAATAAATGACAAAAATGTCTAGGATTTGCTGCCACCAAAGTGCTAGCACTGATAAGATTTTATATTTATGTCATGTTCTGTACACCTCATATCACACTTATAATTATATTTCATACTCTCATCTGTTCCTGCATCTCCGTGGCTCACAATTTACTTGGGAAGTAGGAATTTGGACGAGCAATTTCTCCAAGTAATGTGTAACTCTGACAATCAGGGAGAAGCAAAATTGTTTATTAAAAGCTCATTTAAAAATAATTTTGTCAGGACTATTTCAGAAGAATTTTTGTTGTTTGTTTGTTGTCTGGGGCCACACCCAGCGGTACTCAGGGCTGACTCCTTGTTCTGTGCTCAGGGGTCACTCCTGGTGGTGCCGGGGGTCGGACCTGGCTTGGCTGTGTGCCAGCACCTGCCCGGCTTTACCTATTGTTCCGTCCCCTTGTCGGGACTATTTCACCGACAAAGGATGGTTTAAAAAACCGGGCTCAAGCACGAAAGTTTATAAGTCTGTAACTGTACCTCACGGTGTATCACTGTAACGGTGATTCACTAATTTAAAAAAATTTTTTAATTAAAGAAAAAAATATTCCTTGACAGCAAAGATTATATTTTATGAATATTTTTACGAATACATAATTCTAAGTATGCTTTGGTACCAAAAAAAAAAAAGCGGGGCTCAGGGCTGGGGGATAGTGCAGCGCATCCCAGCCCGCGCCCTTCCAGGTCCGCTCCCTGCACCTTGGGGTCCCCAATCCCATCAGCACCACAGGGGCCCTGTACTGACAAAGCTTCACCAGGTTGGCGAGAATCGCCAGTGGGGCCTGGGGCCCTTCCCACCGCCCCTATCCGCACCATGGACGCAGCAGTGCTCAGAGGAGGAGCGCGTGCAGACACCTGGGGACGCAGCACCACGTGGTGTAGCCCGTGGCATCCCTGGGTCAGGCGCAGAGATCTTCAGCGCAAAGCTGGCTTTGCTCGTGAACCCAGCCCAAAAGGACAGGCAGGACTGTGTCTTCGGCCCTTTCATCAGCTAGGGAGGTCCCTGAGAGCCAGGACGCGTCACCCAGGGGCCACCCAGACGGGGGTGCACGGTCTCGGTTAATAACTGGAACGACAGAGCGATACACAAATTGAAGTGTGCCTCGCCCTTTATTTTATATCTATTTGGATGGATTTCTTTAAACCTAAACATATAGAAGAACAAAAGAATAAAGACCTATAAATGTGGCTTTTTCTGGAATAAAACCAAACTGATGCTTGCAAACATGTATCTAACAGGTAGATTCCTTGTCCTGTCTTCGGATGAATAAAACTAAGGGAAAAAAGCAAAGACTCTTAGGAGTTAAGTTGATTCGGCTGAGATTAAAGAATAAGACTGGGGGCTGGAGAGATAGCATAGCGGGTAGGGCAATTGCCTTGCACACGGCCAACCCGGGTTCGAATCCCAGCATCCCATATGGTCCCCTGAGCACCGCAGGGGTAATTCCTGAGTGCAGAGCCAGGAGTAACCCCTGTGCATCGCCAGGTGTGACCCAAAAAGCAAAAATAAATAAATAAATAAATAAAAATGAATAAAGAATAAGACTGCCGCTGGAGCAATAGTGCAGTGGGTTGGGCGCTTGCCTTGCATGTGACCCACAAGCTTCAGTTCCCAGTATCCTATATGGTCCCCTGAGCCCACCAGCAGTGATCCCTGAGCACTGCCTGGTTTAAACCCCAAAACAAAACAAAAGAAACAAACAATAACAACACAAACAGAGTAAGACAACACTGATAAGTTAAATACAGAATCCTTCTCTCAACTCCCACCAGTTGTATGTTATTCCTTTTTGACTCTGACATGTTGATGCAAAATTCAACTGTAAGGGAAAAAAAGAAAAAGAAATCTCAAAGTGTCACCCTCCAAGGGGAATTTCTCAGAACACAAGGCTCACAGTAAAAGCCTATAAACACAATGAATGATAGTTTAATATTTGGGCCATGCCCTGAGCCATCCTTCACCATGATCAACTCGGGGAGAGCAAGAGGTCCATTGATTTTCATGTAATACAAGAAAATATTACATTTGCTTAATTGTTACACAGTGAGCACATCGGACAAGAAATCAAGGCTCTATTTAATGCTGCAAACAGCAGAGAATTACAGAGATCAATAGGGTAGTTTGTCAAAGATGTTCTCCAAGGAGACTTACCTATCACCATATGGGCAAAGTCACAGCGACGTTAGCTATTGAAAAACAGGCAGAGCAGACTCAGCAATACAAATGATCAGAAATCAAACAGGCCAGTGTGAATAGAAGTGCAACCTTACTGAAAAGCTGTATTTATAGCCTGGTAATTAAAAGCCATTTTATCAGCCTTGTGTTGGGACCAAACCTTTACAACAAGTATTGACAAGCCCAGCAGTAGTGAATGAGCAGTATTTGACTTAAAACTTATGAGCTATAGTTATTTAACTTTGCCCATTACGGAGGAAATCAGTTCTAGCCTTCCTTGCAAAATGCTAATAGTCAGTTTTATTATTAATGAGGCTTAATGTAACACTATCTCCTTTGTGTAAGCCATTCATTTAACTAGTGTCAAGTATATTCTTCTGGACTAAATATATTGGCATAAGTACTTCTTTGATTAAAGTGTTATTTAGAATTGCTTGCAGACAAGTGAACACCACATGTATTTGAGGAACAGTGCGCTCTGGGTAGCTCATTTAGAACCTTTAACAAAACCACTTTGTTCATTTATCCTAGTGCTCTCACCTCCGTCACTTTCTCTACGGACTTGCCAGTTACAAGCACCCAAGTTTTGGTTAGGATGAATTTCATGAAATATTTCGCTACAAAAATGTTTCAATGCTGCTGAGTATCAGCAATACATTAACATAAAATGATATATAATGTATGTTTGTAATTATGGAAGAGATCATAAATCTTAAACACCCATTGGTTTAGAAATTAAACAGTTCTACTTAGTTCTCCCTAAATTACTCCAAATTTCTAAAATTTAGCATTCATCTGGGTATTTTGTAACTACCCCCAAGGACAAATTTTTTTAATGACTTTGCTTTCAAAAATGCAATTAGCTTAATAAAATTCTAGTGCAAAACTGCCATCAGGTATTTAAAATTTCTGCCCACTTCCCATCACCAGTAAGTCTATGGATAATACCATTTCAGCTAATTGCTTTTATAAACAGTTACCACATTTATTTTTTTTTCAGGGCCTTTCTGGATCTTAATTGTTCTTGCAGCTTTATCAGCATGCTATTTTAACTTTTAATAAGTCAATTTAATTCATCTTGCCTTGTTTTACAATTAACCAGAGTTATTGTTGCTTTTAATTTTTTTGAAAGAAGTCTGATACTAGGTTCTTCAGGCAATAAAAAGTTTCAATATTCCGACCAACTTCTTTTCCAGGTAAATGGCACAGGTTGCTAAAACATTCCCATTTAAAATCCTGTTTTCAGGATGATTCAGATTGCACTTAGAATTCTTATCCATTTTGGATTTGCCAATGGTCTCCACTATATATCCTCAACCCTTATTTATTTTCCCATTGCTATATAAAATATTTCCCTTTCCTTCTTTGTGTGAACATCTCTAGCTTCTCTTTGGAGTAAATTTAAATTGTAATGCCGAACAATAAAAATATACATATGGTTATATAAAATAATCATTTTTGTAGTTGAACATAATTCTAAGAAAAATGGGTATAAGCTTCACGTCTGTAGTTCCCATTGGCTAGACATAAACAGATTATGCAATATATAACAACGCATGAAAAGCATTCTCTCTGGAGGGCAATGATTCATCTTAAAGAACCAGACACTGTAGAAAGAAAAAAAATCTGCAAAAGTTTTATTTGTTCAAGGATCAAAAATAAATACTGAACATACAAGAGAAAATCCATGGGTAGGTATGTTCTTCAGTGCACATCTTCAAAACATGGCACCTTCATCTTCTTTATTTAGAAAATAAACTGTTATTGGTCCATAACTGGTATGCACAGTCTCTGTGACTCTAGCAAATAACCAGGAGCCAAGACCATATAATAAAGTTGGAATACCTAGGAGAAAAAAATAGAATTTTTTAAAGCATACTGCATATATTTAAGCAATTTTTAAAATTAGCATTACTAATTAATCATGCACCCATATATCTGTCATGGTACAAATCATAAGGCGTTCTTCAGTACTGTCAACAATGATGAAGTAAAAAATATATTAAAATATGAGTAAACACTGACACCAAAAGCATGTTTTCATGTTTATGGAGCAGTAACAAGTGTGTGAGTCTAGGGGTTGCTTTGTTTTGTTTTGCGGTCACACTCCATGATGCTCAGGGCTTACTCCCAGGTCTGTGCTCAGAAATTATCCCTGGCAGGCTAGGGGACATGTAAGGTGCAGAAGAGTGAATATAGGTCAGCGACATACAAGGCAAGAGTCCTACCTGCTCTACTATCTCTCTAGTTCCTAAGGGATTTTTAAAACTCTAGACAAGGCCAGCACAACAGTTAGTTCATAGCACCTTTCAAGTATTAATCCATTACCTCTAAGGAATTATATAGTACTTCTACATTCTTTCCACAAAATATGTGGAGAATATTAATATAGTTGTGGATGGTCCTAGGTATTAATCTCGAGTTTAAATTGCTAGCTCAACTTTACATTCTTTATTTTAGTAACATTGGTGGCTGGAGCAATTCTTTGCATGACTTAAAAGGAAGTGGGTCAAATAGCTCTCTTTAAAGTCTAAGGCAATATCAAACTTTAACAGGCAGGAGAAAGAAACAGTCCCATTACTATTTTTTTTTTTTTGGCTTTTTGGGTCACACCCAGCTGTGCACAGGGGTTACTCCTGGCTCTGCACTCAGGAATTACTCCTGGAGGTGCTGGGGAACCATATGGGATGCTGGGAATTGAACCTGGGTCGGCCGAGTGCAAGGCAAATGCCCGCTGTGCTATCGCTCCAGCCCCTCCATTACTATTTTTACAAAGAGTTTTGGGAACTATCTTGAATCTATTTGAAATGAGTATAGATTGGACTCCAACGTGCTCCTTTGTTGGGATTTTCCCATTTGAAGAGACTTCTGTTATAACTGAGGTCAGTCACCCCGTGGTATATGAAGCTAGACACTGACTGCCCAGAGAAACCTGGGAGAAGCACTTGTATGCATATGACATGGTGTTGGGCACAAAACAAACTTTGAACAATTCCTAGCTTTCACACATGTATAAAACCACAGGCCCATGAATCAATAACCAAAGTTATATACTTGACACTGGTACTAATTTTATGGCTTCCATCTGGGTATCGGACAGAAAATGATTATTTAAAATAAGAGCTGCACATCTGGAAAAAGCACTTTCCAGTTGATAGGGAAACCAAGTCATGGCCCAGGACTTATATAATTAAAATTTCCCCTTATTTGTCAGCAAGAGTGTTATTTGCTGTTCACATCCTCATGCAGAGTGTCCTAGAGCCCTAGTCTACTTTGCGCTTATTCCTTCATGCTGCATTCCAGTTACTGTGATGTCAAAGTTTAATCACTAGCTGGCAAGGTGAAAAAATGTCCATTCACACTAACACCTCTGTATTTTTAGGAACATACGGGGTCACATCTTGTCACTGATTTGTCTCCTATGAAACCTTTCACAGTATACCACGTTATTTGCTTTCCTAATACCCCAGAGAATCCCTAAGTGACTCGAGGGAATGTCACCCCAAATCCCCACAAACAGAATCATAAGTCTATTTATACAGCATTTAATCACAAAAGAAAAAACAAGATGGTTGACGGGGCAAGGGGACAGGGTGTGGGGAATGGGCAAGAGAGCAAGAATAAAAACAGGCAGAAGTGATTGAAAAGATAGAAAGAAGAGTTGAACTAAAAATATATTTAAAATACAACATAGTATGAATTTCAAAAGCTGAAAGTCAATGAAGTGAGGAAGAAATTATAGACTTTCAAAACCAATTACTGTATTTTCTAATATGCCAAGAGTAAAATATCGTACTTTGTAAATCAATGGTAAATTTTAGGGCTGGCTGGTAACACTAAAATTTTTGTTTGTTTTATAGTATCCCTCAGAGTTTTTGCTTAAAATATTGATGTTAAAAAATCATACATCTTATAAAAATTTAAAAAATAATCACTATTTTTTAGCTAAAGTTGAGGGCTCATCAAAGTTTACTAGTTCAATAATTACTGCATCATACTAAATGGGAAGGTTTGCCACTTAAATACTTTACACATTTAAGAAAACTAGGATTATCTTTATTGAAGGTACACTTTAAAAGATCCCATGAAAAATTAAAATATATCAGACAACCTACAACATATCATAACATCAAAATGAATGTAAAAGTTTGTTCTCTGCATAATTCATTATGAGTCAGCTGGACAGAAGGTAAAACACTGTCAAATCAAGCACTTGAAAAAAAAATTAGAACTTTAGAGAGAGTCTCCAATTACCCATTCAATCTAATGGTAAGTTGCTCTTCTTAAATCTTAATCTACTTCCTAGCACAGTACCCATTCGGATAAAACATCAGAAAAATGTCAGCTTCCGAAAAGGGGAATGCAGAGGAGAACGGGATAAAATAAGTAAAAGAGAAATCTTTACTATTTACAAAATTTAAAATGAATTACTCTGATGAATTACTAATTTGGAAAGGGAGAAAAGGAATACAATCTTGAGTATTTTACTAATAGAAGATCTCCTTGGTAATCTAGAGGAGCGACTGAAAAATCAGAGTAGGAAAGAATCCTATCATTTAATTCACACTCCTTACCTTTCGACAAAAACACAAAATAAGCATTGTCAGATGACTGAACACTCTTTAAAAGAATCTACAAAAAAAAAACCCTTTATCAGCATACACCAATTTGTATTAAAGTGTGCATGAATAGAAAGTTTTTATTTTTGTTTAACTTAAAGCACCTTGCCCCATTTAAGCAAGATTTTCCGATTGCTCAATGGTCCCCAAAGACCATATCGCTCTTTAGTCTACTTTTCCACTCAAAAAACACTGATGCTTCTTTCTTCAAAAAAAAAAAAAGCTATATTTAAAAAGTTCTACTTTTCCACGTGATAAAGTTCTGGGCCTGCTAGTTTTCTCTGAATTTCTTGTGTATATTTAAAAAGAAGTACCTAATCATTCAAGTTGTTCTTAAAGTGTTTGATTTTAAATAGTGCGAACTTTTTTCCACAAAGGCCTCTGGCTCAGGGGTATGTCTCCTAGCCAATTCTTCTTTCCATTTGAGAAGACTGATTTCTTTGGATTCGAAAAATGCGAACATCAACTTATTCCTCTTGAATCTCGTCATCACTGCCAATAATCTGACATTCCCTGTCACTTTGTCCTTCCACTTCAGATCGCCCTCAAAATCAAGTGCGCCTCTCAGCCGAACAACAAAGCATTGGGATGGCTCAAACACTGCTAAACCGTCTCCTTAGGGGGGATAGAAGCCAGGAGAGCCCCAAAGCAGCGACCCTGAAATCGCAGGACTGGCACCGGCCACTCTTAGGAGCAAAAAGAGACCTACGCCCTGCTAAGTGTAAGGCCGACACGGTGCTCCAGTGGAACACAGGTGCTGGCGCAGTTGCACGGTGCTTTGGGCGTGCTCCTGTTCTCCAAGTCTGCTTGCATAGGATGGGTTCTGCAAGCCTGGAATTCTGAACGGCTGAAATTGGAATTAATAGGATATGTGCTATTAACAGGTTCAAGACCCCTTGTCATTTCACAGTGATTCAATTAAAAATAAACTGGGGGGATAAGGGGGGGAAAGGGGGGAAAAAAGACCTCTCGAGGCTTCTTTATGTTTTCGCTGCCCATGTCCATTCCCATGTCCCTTTATGGGTCACAGAAGGGAAACCCGCAGCCAGCCGGAGTCTGTGGCTCCGAATGGGCCAAGCTCGGGAAAGTGGGAAGGTGCGAGAGGCAGCGCCTGGGAGATGCTTCTGCAGGCGCTGAGCTTGTCAGCGGCGCTCAGAAGGAAAACAAAGAAACGTCCAGCTCCTAGTTGCCCGATTTCCCGCCAGGAGCGCAGCCCCCGGGGATGCTCCTGGAAACTTGAGCATCACTCTGCACTGGGGCTCGTGGTCACTGCGCGGGGGGGCGGGTCCCAGCTCACAGGTGGGCCCCGGCCCCCGCCCAGAGGCGCTCCCCGCGGCTGGGTCTGTGGCTACACCCCACTTTGGGACAGGAGGCAACTTCGCACCCACAAGCACCTACTGGGTGGGAACCCCAGGGTCCACCCCAGGAGAGTGGACGGGGAGCCGCGGGGCAGGGGCGCGGCGCGGCGAGCCCGGACCCGAGCCTGGGGTGCCGGCCTGGAACAGAACAGGTGGTCATCGTGCTTTTGCACACAGTGGGGCCGTGGTGCAGCCGCCCCGGCCACTCACCGAGGTTGACGACCTTGAGCGCCGTGAAGAAGCGGTCCTGCGCGGCCAGGTCCTGCCAGGGGGCCTTGGAGCAGTGGTACTTGATGAAGGGGAAGCATCCCGTGCGCAGGACGTGGTAGTTGGCGCCGGGCACCGGCCAGTTGAAGTGCGAGAGGCCGAACTGGTCGTTGCGGACGGCGCTGTAGGGCACGCAGAAGGAGGTCCAGTGCGGCAGGCGCCGCTGCAGCAGGTGCCGCGTCAGCACCTCGGAGGCGCGGGGCTTGGGGCCGGACGCGGCGCCCGAGGCCCAGGGCCGGCACAGCAGCACCCGGACCGCGGCCTCGTGGGCCCTCCGCAGGGCCTCCATAGCCGGCCTGGCCTCCACTGGGCCCGCGGCCCGTGGGGCGCGCGCCGCGGGGGCGGGGCGGCCGGAGCGCGCGTGCGCGTGCCCGCCCCCGGCGACGTGCCCGCTCCCTGGTGGCGGCGTGCGCGCGACCGCGCCCGGGGGTGACGTGCGCGTGACCGTTGCCCACACGGCGTGCGCGCTGCCGCTCCCAGACGGCGTGCGCGCCACCAAGGCTGCCCAGGGCGAGACTTACTGGGGCGCGGGGGGGGGGGGGGGGGCCGGGGTCCCTTGGGCGCGGTGGCGCGCACGCGCGGGCGCGGGCGCCTCGAGGTGCGCGCCCAGGAGGTCCAGGCGCTCCCGGCGTGCTTAGCCGTGGGTGGCAGAATGCAGACCCTCGTGTCTCTCGCAAGCCCGGGCGCGGGGTAAATGAGGACACACGCGGGGCGCGAGCGAGCTCGAAGCGCAGTCCGGGTTTGCGGGGACTCGAAGGTGCGGGAGCACTTTTGTCGTGCCTGGGTAGCTTTCCTGTCACAGTCTCTGCAGAGTCCGGGAAAACACAATGTGCACGCGCATACGCACGTGCACGCGCGCACTCGCATGTGCAGCTGCTCTTCGAGCAAGCGTTTTCTTGTATTTTTCTTAAACTCTTCGTGTTTGGAGGGAGCACGCTGGAGGCAATCCCCCCCCAACCCCCGCACACCCCCCAAGAGAGAATTGATCCCGCGTTTATCTTACACGAGATCCTATGGTAAGTGCCCATGTAACAGTTGCTGTTGTTGAGAACAAAGGCACCATGGGCCGAATTTCTATATATTCACCAGATATTTTGTTGCTTCTTTGGGGCTTGGGGGCCATCCCCCCCCCGCGGTGTTTGAGGGACATTTCTATTGGTACTGAGGGAATGACGTGGGGCTTCCTTGCAGAGACTGCCTCCAACCCTTTGCCTCACCCCTGACCCCTGTCTGCATCCGTTTAAAAAACAATTCGTTCATTCATTCCTTCAAAAACCCGGAGTGTGGGGTCGTGCACAGAGGCTCCTGTGGGTTATAAAAAATGTGGACTTGACCGGGGTTCCTAAGAGAAGGAGTTTGGAGAGGATTTCAGCTGGGAGCGTTATGCCATTATAGCCACAGAGAAGTGGCTGGAGAGAGGCGCAGAAAACTGTTGTGGAGGTGGCTGAGGACTGTGACTTTTCCAGTGTGGAGTGTGGACTGATGTGCTGCTAAGCTCTGGCCTGGCAAGCGGGGGCGCTGTGTTCATCCCCAGCGCGTGCAGCCTAGGAACCACACAGCATTATCTACAGTAGCGCTCAAGTGTGGTTGCCCCGAGCACTGTCGAGACATGTGTGCACTAAAGTGTGACCTCCTGGTGGGAGGTGCCACTCCTGAGACACGGGGCCTTCCTGCAAGCTTGGCAGTAAAGAAGAGCTGCTTGGCCTGGTGGTGCTGGTGGCCACCAGGGCGGTGCTGGAGGTCAAGTTTGTGTCCTGGAGTGTATGACATGTGTGCACTCCGTATACCCGACCATTTGGGGACTGTTTTGGGTCACACCTGGCAGTGCTCAGGATTCTGACTGTGTGCTCAGGGGTCACTCTAGGTCACTCTTGGCGGGGGGGTCAAACCAGGGTTGGCCATGTGCAAGCGAATGCCTTAGCCCCTGCCCTATCTCTCAGGCCTCCCCTCCCTGTTTGAACTTTCTGTCCACCTTGTAATTTTTTAAAAATGTTATAGGTAATTAAAAATATGCAAAACACGGAGGTTGGTCTGTTGTTTGGGTTTTGGGGGTTTGTTTTGTTTGGGCAGAAAGGAATTAGCTAAAGTAAAGAAAGTGGGATGGAACCAGGGGGTTCTTTCTAGTCATCGGAGCCATGGGTAAAACCATTAGGAGTTGGTTGGGTTAGGATGCATGACTGACCCCATGGCCACTTGGGCTGTGGATCCTTGTGGGCCTTTTGGTATGTTTTGTGGTGGTTGTTGGACGTCCACTAATGCTGACGATGGGGCTTGGTGCTGGGGATCAAACCATGTTTTATTCATGTGAGGCATGTATTCCAGGTACATATATATTCCTGAGCCACATCCCCAACCCCGCACTCACGTTTTATGTTCAAGTGTGTTTGAGTCTGGGCTCAGGACAATGGCAGCTACAGAACCCTCAGAAACATTCCCCTTTTAGTTTGGTGGCAAACTAGCAAAAAAAAACTTCCAATGTCTCCTAAGTAGATTCGAACAGTACTTTTGGTGAGGGTCACACTGGGCAATGGTCAGGGGCTACTCCTGGCTCAGGGCTCACTCTTGGCAGTGCTCTGGGGACCATAGGCAGCTCCTGGCGTGCAAGGTAAGGGCCTTACCTTCTGTACCATCTCTGTGGCTACGTATTCTTTTTTAGCTTGTTTGCTTTTGGATCACGCCTGGTTATATTCACATTTACTCCCAGTTCTGTGCTTGGGGACCGCTCCTGGCAGGGCCCATGAATGTCGTGCTGGGGATCAGAGGATCCAATGCAGGCCTCCTCCATGCAAAACCTGCTCTGGCCCTTCAAGCCATCGCTTTGTCCCCAAAGGGTAGCACTTTATCAATGATTCATTTGAAATCATGAGGATGTGTTTCAGTGACAAAAAAAATGATGGGATTTAGGTACCGACACTGAAATGACTTCATCTCACATTGATGTTCAGTAGTTTGCAGTATTTTAGATTTTGGCATCAGATCTCTTTTAACAATATAAGTGTGTGTATATGTGTGTGTAAGTGTGTGTGTGTCTTAAACATAAGATATGAGGTGAATAGTTGTGGATCATGGGAGTGTGTATGAGAAATGCTAGGGTATAGTAAAAGCCACTGAGAACAGGACATTTAGATATTTGGGGGTGGTGGGTGAAAGAAGGTTTGGGCTAAACACAGCTGTGTTTGTTCCTAACTCTGTGCTCAGAGATCACTGCTGGCAGTGTTTGGAGGATCATCTGCAGTACCCGGGACCCAGTCAGGGCCAGCGGCATGCAAGACTTGTACCTTAACACCTGTACTACCTCTCCAGGCTTCTCATTGAGTTAAAAGAGGTTACATAGTGGGGGCAGGATAGTTCAGGGGTCGTAGGTCATAGGCCTTGCATACTCAGGGCCAAACACCTTTGGCATCCCATATGGTCCCACGAGCCTGCCAGAAATAATTCCTGAGTGCAGAGTGAGGTGTAACCCCAGAGCATCACTGGGTGTGGCCCCCAAATGAAAACAAATAAAAAAACCAATGTCCAATATTTAGGGATTAAATGATTTCAATACACAAATACTTACCTTTCCACAAAGCATGGAGAAATGAGATGTAAACCTCCATATAAACCTTTTAAAAATAGCTCTAAAGCTGGTCCAGCGATTTTGGAAAACAGTACGGGCATTTCTCAAAATATTAGACCCAGGAATACCACTTTTGGGAACATACCCCAAGGGTCCAATAACACACAGCAGAAATGCCATCTGCTCGTCTATGTTTATTGCAGCACTATTCACAATAGCCAGAATATGGAAACAACCTAGTGCCCGAGAATAGACAGCTGGTTAAAGAAATGATTGTACATCTACAAATGGAATACTATGCAGCAACCAGGAAAAATGAAGTTATGAAATTCACTTATAAATGGATGGACAGGGAGAGTATCACGATGAGAGAAATAAGCCAGAGGGAGAGGAACAGACACAGAATGATCGCACTCATTTATGGGAAATTATAAAAAACATAATAGATACTAGTACCCAAGAACTGTAGGAGCAGGGGCCAGGAGGATTTGTCCACCCACAGCTGGAAGCAACCTGTGGGGACATGCTGGGAAAGGAAGCATTTGGGATAGAGAAGGGACCACTATGAGAAAAGAGATTAAATCCAGTAATCTTGAATCAGAAGGATAGTATAGCATGTAGGGCGCTTGCCTTGCATGTAGTTCACTCGGGTTTGATCCCTGGCATCCCATATGGTACCCTGAGTCCTCCAGGAGTGATCCCTGGGCACAAAACCAGCACAAAAGATAGATAATAAAGATAGTTGGAAATGATCACTCTGGATAAGATCTGCATGCTGAAAAGGAATAAGTCCGATAACTTCTCTGTATCTGTATTGAAAATCATATGCCCAAAAGGACAAAACGAGAGAGAAAGAAGGGAAGTGCCTGGCATAGAGGCAGGCTGGGAGGTGGGGGACATAGTGGGAAATTGGGGATACTGGTGGTGGGAAATGTGCACTGGTAGAGGGCTTGGTGTCAGAACGTTGTATGACTGAAACCTGACCTTGAACAGCTTTATATCTGTGTATATCATGGTGATTCAATTAAAACAATTTTTTTAAATAGCCCTAAAATAGCCCTAAAGATGTGGCACCATTTCACATGTACCAACATAGCTATAGTATAAAAGACAAAAAATACCAAGTATTGGTGACAATACCAAGTGATAAAAACTTTCATACACAGCTGACAGCCATTTTGGCAAAGTTTTTGGCAGTACAAATTATAAATGGAATAGGTAAAAATATATACCTCAGCCACACTGCTCCTGGGTATTGTATTGACGGTGGTCACCATGCCAAGACCCACTGCCACCGACTGAGTGAGTTAAGGGAGGAAAAGCCCATTGCAGTGTGGCCACCTCTTCTTGTAAAGGCGCCAGCCCTCGGCTGGGGATGTGGTTCAAGCACTAGAGTGCAGGTTGAGCCTCGGAGAGGCCATGAGTTCTAGCCCTAGCGTCACAGGGAGCCCCACCCCTCCAGCAGTGCCTGTAGGAGTGGCCCTGCTGAAAAGGTTAAAAGAAAAGGCTCAGTGGTTGAGCACTTGCCTGGCCTCCTTCCCTGACACCAAGGGCACAAAGGAAAAGACACCTGCCCTGATGGGTTGAGTCTTTTCTTTGGGACCTGGAACTTGGACCGCCCAGGACTGCGAGAAGAGTAGGACTGCGAGAAGAGCAGGACTGTGAGAAGGGCAGGCCTGCAGCACAAGGACTGAAGGGAGCATGTCAAGCCCGTTGTGAAGCCTGTGACTGTCTCTAAGAGATGCGCACTGGAACACTAACCCCAGCACTGCTGTCTCCCCCTTCCCTTCCCTCTGCCCAGGATGTCGATGCTGCCAGGGTCCCGTGTGAGGTTCGCATGTTGGTCCAAAGTGTGTGGCCGGAAGGTGCTGATTCTCCTTGCACTGTGCTCATGGCTTTCTGCTCATGGTACTTGCTGTCGTCATGGTGCTGCTTGAGCCCTGCTTGCCAGACGTTTCAGCTGTCATGCATTTGGGGCCAGCGCCCGTTGATGGCGCGGCGGGGTGCAGCTGGAGATGGCTGCAGCACCCCGGATCTCAGAGGGCAGCACCAGGAGTGGATTTGTGGTCTTGTGCTTGCACTCCCCCCGTTGTCTCCGAGACCCAAGCTCTGTCTCCTGACTTGTAATATCTGACCTGGAAGTGACTCCAACGCCTCCCAGTAGCAGAGTTAGGTAAATAGCGTGTTCACAGAATGGGATTCACAGAACAAACTACAAGGTGTTATCCTCAATGGCACAGAACATGCATGAAGGGCGCAAACATAAGGTAGAGGGGAAGAAGGCAAAGAGTCACATGTTTACTGTATGATTTCATTGACATCAAGTGTGAAAATGATCGATTCTCACCTCTGCTCTAGGAAAGTGGGTAGTGATCAGCCTTAGCAAGGGGCTGGAGGGACTTTGGAGGCTGAGGTCTCTCCCTCCTTCCCCCTGCTTCTCTCCCCCCCATTCTCTCTTCCTCTCTCTCATCTTTCCTATCTCTCTCCCTCTCTCTCTCCTCTCTTTTCCCTCTGTCTCCCATCTCTGCGATCTCTCTCCCTTCTTCTTTCCTCTATTGTTCTAGTTCCATAGTTCTTTTTAAAAAGGACTCATTTTTTTTTTTGCTTTTTAGGTCACACCCGGTGATGCACAGGGGTTACACCTGGCTTTGCACCAGGAATTACTCCTGGCAGTGTTCAGGGGACCATATGGGATGCTGGGAATTGAACCCAGGTTGCCGTGTGCAAGGCAGACACCCTACCCGCTGTGCTATTGCTCCAGTCCCAGGACTTAAAATATTTTAAGAGTCGTATTTGGTTCACTGCAAGATTAAGAGGAAACAAGGAAAATGTTCTTGTATTCCTCCCCCCTCCTTATCAACAGCCCTCCTCCTGAGTAGAATGTTTGTTCACAGTAAACCTACAGAGGACTCTCTTTCTTAACCCAGATTCTAGTTAAATGAATGTGTTCAGTTTATGTATATTATCTTTTTTCCTCATGTCAAAGATCAGAGCTACAATCCTGATGTATTTACATATTTCTAGTAGCGTGATTTAACATAAGGTAAGCCAGACATGCTGGATTTACTCTTTTTGCTATTCTAAAAGTGGACATGGAGGCAAGACACCCGGTGCATATATCAGTGTATTGGTGAACAAAATTATGGAAAATAGCTGGAAATATTTACATCAAGGATTTCAGTTTTAATTTCCATTTTCACACTAGAGAACTTTTGGTGCAGGGAAAGAAGAGCCACAAAGGTACTATGGTCTTGATTCATGTTCCAATTGGCCTTGAAATGTAAAAGCAGATATCCCAAAGAGATGCTGGTCAGTCTCCTAGGACACAGATCTGCTGAATGGAGGAGCCGTGAGTTAACCCTATGGCTGGGTGAGTGCTTAATAATTCTCCCTCTTCCCATCAGCAGCCAAATTGTTTGCTGCTCCATTCCTGGACCCTTGCAGGTCTGTCCTGGCAAGAATATTCTTTATATGAGATTATCCTTGTAGAAGTTCTGAGTTGTGGCAGAGGCCACTGGGAAAGGAAGGGACTACCTATTCTCTTTTGCTTGATTTCTTGTTTGCTTGAGGCAACATCTAGCAGTGCTCAGAGGCTACTCCCAGCTCTGTGCTCCAGGGACCATACATTGCAAGATCATAGTTGGGATTGGGATGTAATGAAACCCTTGCCTCCCACATATGCTTGCAGGCCCTTGTGCTATTCTTTGCCCAGAACTGCTATGCTGTTAGATAGATCTTCTCATCCATCCTTTTGTGGAACTGATGGATATTCCAAAAGCCCCCAGAGCATCTGTGGTGTGAGGGTTGCTGCTCCACAGAGGCAGCAAGACTTTGGTGAAATGTTTTACTTTGAGCATAGTGGACACAGAGGTCTCCTACAAAAGCATCTGGTGTGTAAACTGCTCTCAAGCTCTCCCTGCACCGAAATGTCGATGTCTTTGGTCAGGGATGACTGTCTCCTGTGTCACCCTTTGTGATCCCGGCATGTAGGGCAGTGTGCTGCATTTTAGTAGGTACTCCTTGAGTAAATGGGGTTAAAAACCGTGGGTATACAATACACAAAAGTAATTTTAAATATGTGTGTATATATATATAAGTATATATATATATATATATATTGCTGTGATCAATTAATCAGCTGGAGCAATAGCACAGCGGTAGGGCGTTTGCCTTGCACGTGGCTAACCTGGGTTCAATTCCTCCGCCCCTCTCGGAGAGCCCGGCAAGCTACCGAGAGTATCTCGCCCACATGGCAGAGCCTGGCAAGCTACCCGTGGCATATTCGATATGCCAAAAAACAGTAACAACAAGTCTCACAATGGACATATTACTGGTGCCCGCTCGAGCAAATTGATGAGCAACGGGATGACAGTGACAGTGATACAGTGATATATATGGCAGTGCTCAGGACTTACTCTTGGCTTTGCACTCAAGGATCACTCCTGGTAGTGCTGTGGGATCATATGGGGTTCCAGGATCAAACCCGGGTTGATTAGGTGCAAGGCAAGTGCCCTGCCTGCTGTACTATCTCTCCAGCCCCCACAGAAGTAAATTCAAAGTGCATTGAAGACCTTGATATTAGACCCAAATCCAACACATTGGTTCTGCACTCAGGCTCACTCCTGGTGAGGCTAGGGGACCACATCGGATGCCAGGGATGACACAACTCAAGATCAGCTGGTTGCAAGGCAAGCACCCTATCTGCTATATTTCTCTGGCGGCCACCCCGCAACCCGGCTCTTAAAGGTCCTCTTCTGAGGACTTTCTTTAGTGACGTAGCCTGTAGGTGATCCTGGGAGGGGAGGTGTTCCCGGCGCGCCTTCCGCCCAGAGATGAACCAAGAGCCGCGGCACGAGAAGCAGAGCCTCCTGCCTACTGACTGTGATCCTGAGGTCTCCTAACCCATTTTGGCACCAGAGCAGATTCTTGGAGCCATGCATTTTGACTGCGAACTGAACTATAACCTCGTGCAGCCCGGGGAGGGATTTTTTTCCCTCTCCACCCCATTTTTCTGAGCAAAAATGGCGGCAGCGGCAGCAACCACGCGGTGAGAGCCACCCTCTAAGACCCCTACACCAGGAGGTAGGACTTTCTTTAGTGACGTAGCCTGTAGGTGATCCTGGGAGGGGAGGTGTTCCCGGCGCGCCTTCCGCCCAGAGATGAACCAAGAGCCGCGGCACGAGAAGCAGAGCCTCCTGCCTACTGACTGTGATCCTGAGGTCTCCTAACCCATTTTGGCACCAGAGCAGATTCTTGGAGCCATGCATTTTGACTGCGAACTGAACTATAACCTCGTGCAGCCCGGGGAGGGATTTTTTTCCCTCTCCACCCCATTTTTCTGAGCAAAAATGGCGGCAGCGGCAGCAACCACGCGGTGAGAGCCACCCTCTAAGACCCCTACACCAGGAGGTAGGACTTTCTTTAGTGACGTAGCCTGTAGGTGATCCTGGGAGGGGAGGTGTTCCCGGCGCGCCTTCCGCCCAGAGATGAACCAAGAGCCGCGGCACGAGAAGCAGAGCCTCCTGCCTACTGACTGTGATCCTGAGGTCTCCTAACCCATTTTGGCACCAGAGCAGATTCTTGGAGCCATGCATTTTGACTGCGAACTGAACTATAACCTCGTGCAGCCCGGGGAGGGATTTTTTTCCCTCTCCACCCCATTTTTCTGAGCAAAAATGGCGGCAGCGGCAGCAACCACGCGGTGAGAGCCACCCTCTAAGACCCCTACACCAGGAGGTAGGACTTTCTTTAGTGACGTAGCCTGTAGGTGATCCTGGGAGGGGAGGTGTTCCCGGCGCGCCTTCCGCCCAGAGATGAACCAAGAGCCGCGGCACGAGAAGCAGAGCCTCCTGCCTACTGACTGTGATCCTGAGGTCTCCTAACCCATTTTGGCACCAGAGCAGATTCTTGGAGCCATCCATTTTGACTGTGAACTGAGCTAAAATATTAGAAACCCAAAACCGCGCGGCCGCTTTCGCGGCCGCGCGGACTCAAAATCTTCACCTTTACCAAGGAAGAGAAATTATTAGATGATGCTTATTCAGCAGGCCTGATTGTTGGGGAAAATTTCCAATCAACAATAGTGAGTTCTGTATGGAAATATGAAATGTACTCAATATATAGAGAGAATAATTGGAATATCATCAGCTACTTAGATGGGAGGTGGGGTGGGAGGGGTTGTATTGGGGTTTTTGGTGGTGGAACGGGTGCACTGGTGAAGGGATGGTGGTTTAATCAGTATTTGACTGTGACTTAAACCTGAAAGCTTTGTATTTTTTTTGTTTTCACGGTGGTTCAATAAAATATTTCTTTAAAAAAAAAAAAAAAAAAAAAGTCCTCTTCTGTCATCCCCTCCATTCTTCTTCCCTCATCTCCCCTCTTCTTTCTTTTCCTCTTTAAATTTGAATGTTGGTAGTTCGAGAAATTAACTGTGAAATATGTTACGAAACATCCTGGATTTTTTACTCAGACCAAGAACCAAGATTCCGACCTCCTAGTTTTTAACTAAGAAATATTTCCTTTTGTTGTTGTTGTTTGGGCCATACCCAGCGATGCGCAGGAGTTACTCCTGGCTTTGCAGTCAGGAATTACTCCTGGCAGTGCTGGTAGACCATACGGGATACTGGGAATCAAACCCAGGTCGGCTCCGTGTAAGGCAAACCCTCTACCCTCTATATCACCGCTCTGTTCCACCATTAAGAAACATTTCTATATTCATCGCCTGCTGTGGGATATTAGATCCCGGTGGCAAGGGGGCACATTTGTAAAATTTTGAAACTCAATAAGGCTTTATGCTGGTCAATAGCACAGTACATATATGGGCATGTTTCCACTGGTAGAAGTCTTCATAATAAGTAGTGTTTGGAGAGTCAGTTTTTGAAAACCTGCTTTAAAAAGATAGATCTTTTACCGTTTCAGTAAAGTCTACCTTGTCTTACAAATGTCAGTTTTGGTCCTAGCTCCATAACGCAAGCCTTGTTTTATTAATGTTCAGATAACATTCAGGCACATTTATGAAAATCATATTTTTGTAGCACAAATCACATTTTCATACTGACTTTCAGAGATCTTTCGACTTTATTGCTGATCTTCTGCCAGCAGTGGCTCCTAGCACTTTAGCTGTTAAGTCTTTATGGCCCCTCCCCAGCCTGACTGTCAAGTAGTTAATGATCTATAAACAAATACTGAGATGCCCCAAGGGGTCTCTCTATTTAAAGGGGTCTTGAATCATTTTATAATAGAAATACAGGAGTCCATGCTGATTTATGATTCGGCAAGTTGAGACTTTTGAAGTGACATCCCAATGATCATGTTAGATGGGGCTGGTTTTTAATAGCATTCAAATGTTACTGATTGTTCTCCTCTGAAAAATTTCATAGACACTAAATCTACCTTGGCATTCCCATGTCACAAAGCCTCATTTTTACTGAGGTGTGCACATGTAAGCTTCCTAAGCTGAGAGTCGCACCCAGAAGATGATAATCAACACCGTGAACCCATGCGGGGTGTTTATTTTGTCCAGTGGTTCACACCTATTGTTTCATTTAAAGGGCATTCCCTTTAAACGGGCTTTGTTTTTCTCTTTTTAAAGCCAGTGTCGGGGCTGGAGTGATAGCACAGCGGGGAGGGCATTTGCCTTGCATGCAGCCGACCCGGGTTCGATTCCCAGCATCCCATATGGTCCCCCAAGCACCGCCAGGAGTAATTCCTGAGTGCAGAGCCAGGAGTAGCCCCTGTACATCGCTGGGTGTGACCCAAAAAGAAAAAAAATAAAAAGGAAAAAAAAAGTTTCTAAAAAAAAAAAAGAAATAGTTTTGTTTTGTTTTTAAAGCCAGTGTCAGAGGTTAAAATAGAGGCGTGTAGTCACAGAGCAGACAGAGGTGGAGCTGGGATTTGAAACTACGTTGGCCAAACACCATGCTTTGACCACAATGGAAAGAGTCACGTGACGCCAGATTTATATGTCAATGTAAAGCTGACACAATTTGACATCCCTTAGATGCTGCCCAGTCTGAGCATTTGGACCCCACATGATCTGTCTAGCCCAGAAGACTGACTGACTCAAAGGAAATTTTAGGGCTTACATATCAAGTCTCAGAAGGAAAAGGAGTTCCCAAAACTCACATATAAAATGTTATAAAACAACTTATTTTTTTTAATAGAAGAGGGTTTTCTCAGTGCGCTGAGGGGTCCAGGCCCACTGCCACTGATAATCTGCCCACAGGGCTGGTTAACGTGCCAAGGCCCTGGGGTGTGGTATCTCTTGGGCTGTGAGGTGGTGGGTTCACCAGAGCCTCCAATGCTGCTCTGGCTTCTAGGATCATTCTCTGAAGTGCTCACGGACCTCCAGTGCTACCCCCAGTGCTTGTTGGGGTGGGGGCAGCTGGTGCTGAGGATCAAACCCACCAACATCCTATGGGGCTTGAAGATGTGTTTCACTGGGGGAATCCTTGGCACGAGTCTGTGGGAATTCTTTGGTCTGCTCATCACTTTGTCTTAAGTCTAAAATCACATTCAAATTTACTTTTATTTATTATTTTTGCTTTTTTTTGGGGGGGTCATACCCGGCATTGCACAGGGGTTATTCCTGGCTCATGCACTCAGGAATTACTCCTGGCGGTGCTCGGGGGACCATATGGGATGCTGGGAATTGAACACAGGCCGGCTGTGCGCAAGGCAAATGCCCTACCCGCTGTGCTATCGCTCCAGCCCCCAATCACATTTAAATTTAAGTTCAGGTTTCAAAGCTTGAGTTTAGTAGAAGAAGCATCTGGTTCTTATTTGGACAGGTTGAGTAATCCCGTTGCTCAAGAGAAGGAGCAAATTTAGTCCAAGCCAGCGTCTCAGTGAACCGCTACTTGCAGGCCAGCTCTCTGTTTTTCCTTCTTCATTGTTGTTTCTAAGAAAGCAAGCCTTTAACGCTAACTACATGCTCTATTAATTATATGAAGGTGAACTTGAATCATATATGTTACTGAAGATGATTAATAATTACCAGTTCTGCGCACGTTTTCTGGTGCATTTCAGTAAATAAACAGGGTACATTGTTGGGTAGTAATTGATTAATTAGCACATTCATCCTACACAGCCCAATGGTCTTAAGGATGCTGAGTTTGAGATATTGCTCATAATTATTACAAGAAACAAATCTGTTCCATTTCTCAGTTTATTCTTCTGTATGCTGTTGTTGTTGTTATTTTTTTTTTCTAAATCGAATGTGTAATGGTTCAAAACCTGGTAGGTTTTATTCAGATAAATCAACTCATGAAAAATTGCTAATCATCATCCCAGAATCTTGTTTTTATGAAGGAACTAGGGAGTAAACTTTTACCGGGCTAATTTTGCCATTAAGATCTTGCTGTTCAACTGGCATCAATGCTGTCAGTCTAGGGCACTTCCCCCTCCACGCAGGAGATGCTTCTGAGCACCGTGTGTGACAGGAGCACTGGAATCTCATTGGCTTCCCGTCACATCAGTGATCCCTGAGCACAAAGCTAGGAGTGAGACCTGAGCACTGCCAGATGTGGCCTCCAAGCAAACAAATAAAAGTTCCAGGTAAACAAAAGTTCTCTCACCCTCTTCTACCTCATCATACACTCATCATACCAGGAGTGACATCTGCTAGGTGACATCTGCTACAGATCAAGGTGGAAAGTGACAAAATACATTTTCCATGTTTTTTTGAATCTAGGTCCAAAACCCAGGCAGGCCCTCGCTGCAATACGGGTAGGAGGAGAGGAGTTCTGGCGTACACAGGGCAAATAGCATCTGTCAAGTGTTTGTTCTTATTTCTGTCCCTTCAATTTGTACCAAGATCTTCTAGTGCAAGAAGGTGCACCTCCCACTGGCTCGGATAAGCATGCTTTCAAAATAAAATTTTCCATTTCTTTAGGTGATTAGAAATAGCAAAGAGATCTGTGCAAAAAAAAAAAAATGGGAAACTCCTCAAATGAAATGCGTATTTTCTGTCTTAAGGATCTATTTCGTTTGCTGCTATTAACTTCAGCCAAAATGATTCCTTCCCAAGAGAAAACTGTATCACAGAGAACTATTTTAAAACCATAAAATATTTTATAACCATTTCAAATGACAGCTCTTTTGGGTAGTAGATGAGGAAGCTTTAGAGGTACAAGGTTGTGAAATATCTTCAAATTATTTCATACATTTCTAATAAATGGAAAAAGAAAACCAAAAGAGGAAATTATCTCTGTGTTCTATATACAATTTCCCTCTTTTAAAAATATTTTGATGATATTGGTATAGGATCAAGGAATATTAAGCTGGAAGCTTAACCATCAGTCTCACTTTCTTATTTTACTCAGCAGAAAACTGAGGATTAGAGAAATTACTTGTTCATTAAGGAAAGAGCTGGAACCAAAACCCATTAAGATATATAACCCTAAAGCAGTATATGAGTATATTTCATTCTCATGTAGACCAGTATCTGTGCCACCTCTCTGTACCTATAGATAATACCTATAGAAATATAGATATTTCTGGTAAACAGAAGCATGTTTCCTTCGATACATCCCGTGTTCATATGAGGAGGGCTGGCCTGTGTGTTGAATATTCAGATTAAGGGTATTAGAATGACACGCGACCCATGTGTTAGGGACTTGCCATTACCGTCTGGTGGCAGCTTTGGGACTGTGGAGAAGGAAGGTGGTTACGGCTTGATCCCGAAGTTCATTGTTATTTTGGACAGAATTTATGAGGAAGACTGGTCCCTGCACCCACTCATCCATCTCCTCTTTGACTCCTGCCTCAGGCACCCTTAAACTTCAATCTCTGAGACCTTTAGTGTTGGATTTTTGACTTTTTCGATTTTGAGTGTGAAGTGAGATCGTACAGGCTTTTTGTCTGATTGTGCGTTTTGTTTTGATTGTTTGTGGGACACACCTGGCAGAGGTCCGGGCTCCTTGCGACTCTGCTTGGGCGTTACCCCGGAACACCCTGGGCACATGTGCTACCCTGAGACCCTGGGTGCGGGGGCGCTACCCCAGGATCCCAGGTGTGGGGGGTGTTACCCCAGGACCTCGGGCGCGGGTCCTACCGCAGGACTTTGGGCATGGGGGGTACCCAGAACCCCGGGATGCGACCCCAGGACCGCACAGGGCGCAGGTGTTACCTGAGGACCGCCACCGGGCGTGTGTGCTCCCTGGGATCCCGCCGAACTGTGTGTTCACACTTTGTGGTGCTCCAGCTTGTCGCCAGGTTTGGGCTCTCCTGAGGCACAAGGGATGTGGACCTTTCCCAGTCAGTGTCTTTGTTTCTCTAGCTACGTGCTCAGAAGTGGAATTGTGCAATCATGTGGTAGCTCTATGTTTATTTTTTGAAATTTAATCTATTTGGTTTTGGGGCCACACTCAGCAGTTCTTAGGTCCGACTCCTGGCTCTGTGCTCAGGGATCACTCCTGGTGGTGCTCAGGGGACCCTATGGGATGACGAGGATCAAAGTAGGGTGAGATGCATGCAAGGCTAACACCCTCCCTGCTGTACTATTGCTCTCGGGACCTATTTTTAATTCTTAGGGAGAAAATTTCATGCTGTTTTCCGTAGTGATGGCACCAATTTTCTTTTCCTCAGGCTGTGCTCAGGGTTTTATCTCCACATCCTTTGGCATTTACTTAATTTTTTGGGGACCACTCCTGGCAGGGCTTGGGGGGATCATATCAGATGGAGAAAATCAATTCCTGGTTGCCCGACCTGCTGCTCTCTCTCTCTCTCTCTCTCTCTCTCTCTCTCTCTCTCTCTCTCTCTCTCTCTCTCTCTCTCTAGGCCATTATGGTTTGCAATACAGATACCAAGAGATTATAATGTATATCCTTTTATAATGTATATCCCTTTACTTCACCATTCAAATTTTTGTTCTTATAATATATATTTTTTGGAAGCAACACCCGGTGATGCTCAGGAGTTACTCAAGGCTCTGTGCTCAGGTACCACTCCTGACATTTTTGGGAACCATATTGGGTGCTGTGGATTGAACCTGGGTTGGCAGTATGCAAAGCAAATGCACTTCTTGCTCTACTATTGATCTCACCCCATCTTCTTGTAATAGTTCTAATTCTATTCACATGTTCCCCTACTTCCCATTCCAAAGTCACCATTATTCTATTTTGTTACTATAGTTTCTCTAGACTGGAGCGATAGCACCGTGGTAGTGCGTTTGCCTTGCACACAGCCAACCTGGGTTCGATTCTTCCACCCCTCTCGGAGAGCCTGGCAAGCTACCGAGAGTATCTGGTCTGCACAACAGAGCCTGGCAAGCTACCTGTGGCAAATTCAATATGCCAAAAAACAGTAACAACAAGTCTCAAAATGGACATGTTACTGGTGCCCGCTCGAGCAAATCAATGAGCAACGAGATGACAGTGACAGTTTCTCTAGAATATTATTTTCTAGACTATTATGTAACTAGACAAACATTTAAATTTTAATATTCAGTATAATTATATTGCATTCAACCAGATCTTTGAGGCTATTAAAAGTTCTTCACTTTAAAGTGCTGAGTAGTATCCCATGGCAAGGATATCTATCTACTTGCTGGTGAATATTTGGGCTGTTTCCAGTTATAGGTTATTGCAAATTAAGTTTTTATGAAAGTTTACACATATAAATATTTGCGTGGACATGATTTCCTTTCTCTTGGGTAAGTAAAAAGGAGTAAAATGACTAGATCAAATAATAGGTAAGGTAGCACTTGATTTTGTCAATGGCTGTATAGATATCTCTTTAGTTCCATAATTTTTAAGCAATGCTCTATTATTGAAATTTTAGATCTGATTCTTTCATGGTGGTTGCAAATGATATAATTTTGTGGTTTAGAAGTGTGGTTATATTCAACTTTTTTTTTATTTATGAAGGGAGCCTTGAAATCATGTCTGATTCGGTCATCTTGAGTGTTTGATGGCAAATTAAGTATTTTGTGTCCTTTTCTGAGAAGCAAAGTGGCATGAACCTTTAAATGAATGGAGGTTTGATTGGAAGTTTATTTTGTGACTGGTGCAAGCTCTGCAATTTATTGTCACCTTCATGGGGCTTTGATTTTGTCATGACATTCTTGACCAGGCAACTGCAAGAAACTCAGGTGCGGTCTTTTGTTTCTGGGAGTTATTTAGAGCTATGTGGTGTACTATATTTTAAATTCTTCTTATTTATATTTTTACCTTAATATTTTCTTTTTTTCTTTTTTGCTTTTTGGGTCACACCCGGCGATGCACAGGGGTTACTCCTGGCTCTGCACTCAGGAATTACTCCTGGTGGTGCTCAGGGGACTATATGGGATGCTGAGATTCGAACCAGAGTTGGCTGTGTGCAAGGCAAACTCCCTACCCGCTGTGCTATCGCTCTAGCTCCCTATACCTTAATATTTTCTTAATTAAAATATCTTAACATATAGCATTGTACCGTAAGGGTGACAAGTACAGAAATTAAACCCAATGCTTAGAGAATGATGAAGAAATGCTTTCATGGAAAACCCCCATTATACCCACCCTCCCATTCCCCCTAAACCCTTCTTTCATGCACTGATGTCACAGCTATGCTTTTCTGTGCTATGTTTAGGATCCTCTTGTTACAAAACAAAAGTTGTTTTTAACCAACAGATTTGGAAACAGCAGGGACATGCTTATTATTTACTGTTTTGGTGTCTCTCCCTCATTTACATAAATACCCCAGAAATCAGCAGTTTAAAACTAATAAAAGCTAGGGCCCTCCATCTCGTGCAGTAAAGTTTCACAACCATGAGTTAGACTGTTAGAGTGAAAAATAAACCTATATATGTGGTTATGAAGGGTTGTTTCTTTCTTTTTTTTTTTTGGAAAGTGTATATAATCACATTTCAAAGTTAGAGCCTCCACTTGAAGTAGCAGTGTAATAATAATACTTAAACATTTATGTGGAATGCTTCATCTTTTGAACACCCTCCCAACATTAGCTAATTAATCTCTCCAGCTTCCCCAAGGAGCAGGTAGGGCTTTCTGCAATTTTTCTAGTTAGAAAACTGTGGAAAGTCTGACCAGCCCAGAGCGAAGGAGAAGCAGGGAGATATATTTCCAGCCCTGATTATGCTTGGACCCTGGCACATTTCCCCAACAGAACGCATCAGGTTTCTGTTCAGGGCGGATGAAATCATCAATAAAACAAAGATATAAATCGGAGTCTGATGTGCCTCTGGCTTTTAGAAAAGTCAGGAGAGCCTCCAGAGGTGCATCCTTTGCAAAGAATTGGGGATGCAGAAGAGATGCTAAAGAATCCCAGCATGTTTCATCGGTCCTCCCAATGGGTTACACCAAAACCTTTTCCAGTGAGAAAAGCCAAATCAGAAACTTTCTCCTCCCTGCAACCTCCATCCTCACGTTTATCTGAGCAATGCAATTTATAGTTTTCCAAATAGGATTTACTGTGATGAGTGCATCTAAAGAGTAGAACAAATTTGTTATGCACATTAAGGCCAGAGGAACGGTAAAATAAAACTAATGAACATTTACATTTTTGGAAATATAATTAATGTATGCTTGAGAAATTCTGAAAGATAAACATTTAAATGTTAAAATACTTATTACCTTCCCCACAGGGACAATGTTAGGAATTAATGAGATAACAAATGGAAAGTGCTTTGAGCTCTTTCGAAGAAAGGTGCCAGATGAATACAAATGATTATTAATTGTTAAAGCTATCAGATGGTTACTGATATCTTACTTAGGATAAAATACTAATGTTTGATTGTTGAGAGAGAGAAGGCTTTGCGATTCTTACGGTAAGGTCGCTGAAATAACACTCTCCCAACACCTCCTGGGGGATTCTAACAGCTTGTTGGGAATTCTCTCCCAGCCCTTCCCCAGATTCCTGCCCAGTCTCCGGAAAGCTGCCTTGCAAACAGAGCACTGGGGTGGGATGTTTCTGCTTCTAAACTCCCCCCAGGCCTTCTCAGCATCGGCCCTCTGCAGAGTCTCGGAGATCTCACCAGAGGACGGACCCTGGCATCGCCTCCTCATTTCCTGGACATTATTTTTTATTACCTGATTGTGCTGCTATTAACTATTCAGATTCATTTTCTTAGGAGGAAGCACCCGCAAGGTCTTCACATGCTTGGCATGCAGGGACCAAGGTTGGATCTCTGACACAACACAGTCCTGTTGGAGGAACACCACCACGGCCACTACCCTCCCCTACCCCATCCCCCAAAAAGGGGAAAGATAACTTTACATTGTTCTTAAGAATTTGAAGCACTTAAGTGCAGAGTAAACATACTAGCATTTTTGATCAAGAGTATAAATCCCCAGTGTCTTTTCATGTAGTCTGAGTCCTAGGGTGAGCAAAACATTTCCTCGTATATAAAATGAGAACAGTAGCAGTATGGGGTTGGTGGAAAGATACAGTGAAGTAATGTTCCTAATTTAGTGGTCAATGAAAGGAGCCAAAGTAGAGAGTGGAAGGTAGGTGGGGAGTTAGCAGAGTTTGATCCATCATTAAATATCTCTGTTTCATGGCCTTAAAATCAGAACAAAATTGGGGCCGGAGAGATAGCACAGCTAGCCTGTGAGGCACTTGCCTTGCAGGAAGCTGACCCCAGCTCAGTGTCTGGCACCACAGAAGGTCCCCCGAGCACCCATTGAAAGAGTGATGTCTGGGCCCAGAGCCAGGAGGAAGGCTTGAGCACCGCTGGGTGTGGCCCCCAAACCGAGAAATGAAAAAAGTAAAAGAAGAATATTAAATGGGTTATATGTGATTGGAGATTCTGATCATCACCTACTAATATCCCCTACTGTCTGGTTAACACAATTTGCAAGCATGAAGCAATGGTGCATTTCTAGATAGCTGGATGTTTTTAATTTTTAAAAAATTTTTTTGCTTTTTGGGTCACACCCAGCAATGCACAGGGGTCACTCCTGGCTCATGCACTCAGGAATCACCCCTGGCGGTGCTCAGAGGACCATATGGGATGCTGGGATTTGAACCCGGGTCAGCCGCATGCAAGGCAAACGCCCTACCCGCTATGCTATCACTCCAGCCCCTAGATAGCTGGATGTTATATGTTTGCTTCTTCCAAAAGTGCCAGAAAAGTTGCTCATCATTTTCTAAATCACTTAACCTTATAAGTTTACCAATAGCACAGAACCTTCACCAGGTCCATGTGTTCAAACGCGAACAGGCTATGCTTCTTTTCAAGAAATGTGCTGTAATTAAAACTTGCACTCATTTAATCTGGTCCTCTGGCTTCCTCCATTTAATTACTTGAAATGATTGTTTTATTATACCGTTTTTTTTTCTCCTTGCGTTTTCAAGTTTTTAGATAGAGAGCCTTTCTCCCGATCACTTTCTAGTGAAACCCAAGTCGGAATGTAAGTTCTGAAAGTGGAAACAAGCATTCTAGGGAAATGGGATGCGAAGAAAGAAAGGGCATTGTTTATCAAAGGGGGAAAAAAACAAACAAACCAAGATGAAAGACTGAACTTGCTTTGCTCTTGCCAGCAACTTCAGGCTCAAGAGTGCTCATCAAAATTCACACACAAAACTTCCCCTTTTAGAGGAAACCGTTTCAGAGGAGGTCCTCGCCGCATGAAAGATCCACCGCTGAGCCGAACAAAACTGAGACAGTTTTCTTTTAAAGCCCAGAGCAGATGAGGGCCATAAGGAGACAGAGGGTTTCATTTACTCTCAGGACACGATTGTGCCAGTGAACTAATGAGTCTCTTGGACCTTATGTTGCTCTGGCTTCGATCAAGGCGCGACTCTAATGGGCACGCAGTGCTTCCTATCCGTCAAGTGTCTGGACAGTGGACAGTGGGCCCCTCGGATGGACGGGAGCAATCTGGCAAGAAAAAGAGGTCATCGTGGTACCTAGCACAGGCAGAAAACCTGGCTAATTAATGGATTTCCTACTACCGCAAAACAAAAGCTGACACACACATGCTAATTTTGTTGCCGAAACAGCCTATGGCTGAGGCATAGGGAAGAACAATTATTTGAAATTCCACAGGTAAAAAAAAAAAATCACTCCTTCCCCCAACAGAGTCAAATATTTTCAAGGAGATTAAAGGTTTAAAGAAGTAGTGACTGTGACAATGACAGTTGGAAATAATCACTCTGGACAAGAACTGAGTGCTGAAAGGAGGTAAAAGGATCCATGTGATAACCTGTTAGATCTGAATTTCGAACCATAATGCCCAAAAGGAAAGAGAAAGATGGAGGGGGGGAGTTCTGCCCTAGAGGCAGGCTGCTGGGGCAGAGAGGGAGGGAAACTGGGGACATTGGTGGTGGGAAATATACACTGGTGAAGGGATGGGTGTTGGAACACTGTATGACTGAAGCCCAGTCATTAACTGAGTATCTCACGGTGATTCAATAAAAAAAAAAATGAATGCATGGAATCATACATAAAAATAATAAAAGCTTTCCCCCACGATCAAGGAGCAAGATAAGAATATCTAATTGTATCATTTCTAATCTTATTTCACCATTTCATCATCGAACTAGAGCTCTAGACAAGGCAGTTAGGAAAAGAAAAAGAAAAGGAAATAAAAGACATCCAGATTCAAAAGAAATAAATAAAACCAACTCTATTCACAGATGACATGATCTTATATGCAAAACATCCTAAAGTAAAGCAGAAATTTATTAGAGCTTTTTATGATATTTATGTAAAAATATAAAAATATTTAAAATATAAAAAATATGAACTGTTATCACTTATGACTGTCATCCCGTTGCTCATCGATTTGCTCGAGCGGGCACCAGTAACATCTCCATTGTGAGACTTGTTGTTACTGTTTTTGGCATATCGAATATGACACGGGTAGCTTGCCAGGCTCTGCTGATATTAACTGTCAATTAAAATATTTTAAAATATAGCATTGTACTGCAAAGTACAAAATTATTGTACAGAATATTTTGATGGTGCTAATTCTCTAGCAAAAAATAGAAACGCTGATTTTTGTGGGCAAGTTAGATATTTTACCCTTTTTTTGTTGTTGGATATTTTACCCTTTAATAAAGCTGCATGATGTAAACTTATTTTGAACAACTGCAAAACAGATGTCAAGAGTTACTGTCATCACTGTAGCAATGTGCCCATTTTAAAAAATGGGTACTGTTGACTAAAACTGGGACAGTCCCAACTGCTGTACTCAGGAGAGAACTAGAGTCTAAAAAATGTTTATTCAAGCTCGAGGGCCTCAGTTACAGTAAAGGCGGATTAGTAGCAGTTAAACTAAGAGCAGATACTGCCACCTAGATAAATTCTGATGCTTTAGTTTAACTAGATCGTGGCTTACCTTTTTTTTTTTTTGGAAAATGGAAATAACAAATAATAGTGGTTTGGTGCAATAAGAATGCAGTGATACAGGTCGCTTTAAAAATCTATATATAACTTTCTTTAAAAGAAAAAGACATCTGTGTCTTGCTAAATAGTAGTGATTAAATCTTTACTTATTTTTTTTAATGCAGAAGACAAATTATTATTAGAAATAGGAGAAAATACTGCAAAACCAAAAACCGAATACTTCATAATCCTGAAGCTTACAAAAAGGTAGGTATAGAAGTGACAGACTATTTTACTTTTCTGTTACTTATCTCTGAGTTTGGGAGAAATTGTTCAGCATTACAAGTGAAAAGATATTCAAACTCCACGTTGGAATCCAAGATCAGTCCTGGGATAACAATTGTTCATTGTTTATGGTCTGAGGAATTTTTTATCCTCTTTTACCGTAACTTGGTCTTCAAATTTCATTTTATTTTCCTCTGTTACTCCGAGAATGCCTTCAATCTCTCTAATGGTGGTCTGTAAATGAACAATACAAATAATGTTCATTGTTTAAAGACCCTGGTAACTCCTCCTCAGAACCTTAGTTCTCTCTTTTTTTTTAATTTAAACTGAGATCTGTTCAACCTAAAAGTATATTCTGCTGACCAAGGCCATCTCCAAGATGCTGGTTATCAGTATTGAGGAGATGAGTGAAAATGTGAGACTTGAGAATTTGGAAAATCTTTATAGCAAATGCTTTGTCTGTTTCATCTAATAATGAAGCGAAAGGGGTCTCTGTGTATGTTTCATTTCTCATGTCATCTTTGTAGCAAGTCCTTTTTTTGCTGTCTTTTATAAAAGAATTTACTTATTGTAAGTCAGAAAAAAAAAACACACACAATAAGCAGGTCCCTTAGTGCAGGTAGTCTGAGAAGCACCTGATCTAGTTGCTCTAAATTGGGTAGTAGGTTGACAGGAATATTTATTGTTTTCATTGAGGTAGAACACATAAAAGTCATCACTATAAAATGTATAATTCAGTGGCATTTAGTACATTCATAAGCAATCATCATTTTGTTATCCATCTTACCTTTCTCATTGAATTGCTTTTACTTTATGTATTGTATCTAAGGGATCATTGTTAACTAGAAAGTTGTGGAGATTTTTGTTTGTTTGTTTGTTTGTTTAAAGTCGTGCACACCCATAAATACTCAGGGCTCTGAGCTCTGGAATTACTCCTGGTGCTGCTCGGGGGGCCATAGGAGAGGCCGGGGGCCGAACTTGGGTTGGCTACACGGAAGACAAGTGCCTCACCCACTGTACTATTCTTCAGCACCCAGATTTGTTCTTTTAAAAAATAGAACAAATCACTTTTTTTTTAACTGTGGCCTGCCCCAGAAGCTCATGTACTAACATGTGTCTCACTGGCTTCTCTCTGTATCTCTGCTTTTTCCACTCTGGGGAAACACATGTCCTCTCTTGAATACCTACTGCCTCTTTCTCTCCCCTCACATCTTTTTGTTGTTGTTGTTGTTGTTGGGACACACCTGGTGTGCTCAGAGCTTACCACTGACTTTGCACTCAGGGATCACTCCTAGCAGGCTCGGGGGACCATATGGGTGCTGGGGATTGAACCCAGATCGGCTATGTGCAATGCACTGCACATTCCCAACCCACTGTACTACCGCTCTGGCCCCATCACCTCACATCTTTTTTTTTTTTTTTTGCTTTTTGGGTCACACCTGGCGATGCACAGGGGTTACACCTGGCTCTGCACTCAGGAATTATCCCTGGCGGTGCTCAGGGGACCATATGGGATGCTGGGAATCGAACCCGGGTCGGTCGAGTGCAAGGCAAACACCCTACCCGCTGTGCTATCACTCCAGCCCCCCCTTTCTTTTAAGATTCAACAAAAACTCTTTCTTCACAAACATTTAATTAAATAAAAACAAAAGATTATATTGAATATCTGCATCCCTTGGATTTTCATGCTATTGTAAATAGAATTGTAATTTTGGGGATTGCAATTTTTATTTTTGGATTTTTCATTTCCAGTGATAGAAATAACAATTGATTTTTGTATATTGATCTTGAGTACTGCAACCTTGCTAAATTTACTAGCTCTAATACATTGTTTTTGGTTTCTTTAGGATTTTTTTTTGTATATCAGATCATGTCATCTGTGAGTAGATGGTTTCATGGTTTCAGTTTTCTCTTTTGAGTCTGGATGTCTTTAATTTCTTTTTTTCTTGTCTAACTTCCCTGTCTAGAGCCTCCAGTTTGATAAATGGAAATGTTGAAATAAGATATTCTTGTCTTTGCTCCTTGATTGTGGGGGAAAGCTTTTAGTCTTGCTTCATTAACTGTGATGTTAGCTGTGGGTTTTTTTAGCTACCTGTATCAAGTTGAAGAAGTTATTTTGTTGGAGTGCTTTCTATTGAGAAAGAAGTTTAGATTTTTCTAAATGCTTTTTCTGCAGCACCTAAATCTTTATTTAGCCTTCAGTTTTTTGGTGAATCCTTGTATTATAGCTGAAAATAGTTTATAGGATGACATGAGGGTAACAGATATACAATACTTCCAAAAATGAATCTATTCTACTTTCCAATTTTGTTAAAATGCCTATTTTGTTGAGATGTGAAGTTTTAACCTTTGACCTTCTCACAAGACTAAAAAAATCAAGATAATAGAAATTCCTCTGATAAATTTAGGAGCTATTTTAAATTTAAAATATTTACGCAAAGGGGAGAGAGACAAGTAAAGGTTAGCGGGTGGAGAGAAGGAAAGAGAGGAGGGGGTGAGGGGAGAGATGGAGGAGGGAGAGGAAGGAAGAGAGAAGGGAGCAAAGGGGAGAGAGGAAAAGGGAAAGAGGAGAGAAAGGTAAGAGAGGAAGAGGGAGAAGAGAGATAAATGAGTTTTGCAATCTTGTAAGGGCACGCATCCCTTCACTAACAGCCCACACTGGTGACCTTATTTAAACGTAATTAACACTCCTCCCCAATCCCAAAGCCTCGTTCTTATCCCACATACCATTAAATTGAGGACAAAAGCTTTAACACATACATTCAGGGAGGCCACAATTCAGGCCCTTGTACTTTCTGACTCTGAACTCTTATTTGGATGGGCTGATCACATATGGACAGGACCAGAATTTTGAATCATGGCAGTTAACAGGTAAAGGGATGCTAACTGGGAGGCATTTAAAAATCCCAGTGATGATCCCTTAGGAACAGTGACTGTTGCTGGGTCTATGTTTATTGAATCTTGTTGTGGGAAAAGCAAGAGATATTTTCCAACCGACAAAATCATATTGAAGAATAAAGCGTCATCATCATTATAACTCTTACTAGAGAAGTCAGGCCCTAGTGATGAGGTAAGGCGGGGGTGATCTTCAAAAATCATTGCTTTTGTATCTGGCTCCCCCATTGGGCTTTCGTTTAAGAGAAAGCGCACTCGTGGTTTCTGACTGAGTCCTTTGTGTTGCTAGTTCCATTCCAACATGACGAAGGTCCAGCTTGGGAAGCAGGTGCTGACACTGAGGATCAATACCACCCGCGACTCTTTGCTCAGCTCATATTTTAAAAAACTCTAGTGTAGATCTGGCTCCTTTTTAGCATCTAAAGTCGGGAGACTTTTGATTGGCGATCCATGACTGACTTTCTCAAACCCCCTTCTTTAAGAGGCCACTCGGAAGCTTCCAAAGCTAACAGATGGACGGGGTGGGATACAATGGCTCATGGATGTTCTGAGGGTTTCTGTACATGAGTCCCCCTCCATGCATGGTCCTTCCTGGTGTTGCAGATCTCCCCTGATCCTAGAAACGTGCTCACAGGCACCAGGTCCTGTGAAACAGGCAATTCTAGTCCAGAGGTTTGGTTGTGACCAGCTCTGTATCTGTTCCACTGGGGTGCTTCGACCCCTCCTCCAACATCACACAACCCTGCTGTCCTGTGAGTTTGCATTCGGAAGCAGCAGCAACTTCAGAGGGTCTGCTATGTTTCAAAGGAGAAGTTTCAAACTATTAAATTTCACTAACGGGTTGAGTGGGAACCTTACAATATTGACCCTGCACATTGTAAAATACGGACGGCTTACAAGGGGGAAAGAAAATGGTTTAGCACTTGTTTACAATACAGCATGAGGTATTTTCAGCCCTTGTATAGAAATTAACCAGGATCGTTAGTTAATTAACACCTCACCTTAAAATTGGTCACGCTTAGCATATTAGGTGCTGATACTTCTTGATGGATGATGAAGAGATTGCGAGCAAAGGTCATGAGGACCCCCTGGAGATCCATCCCGATTGTTCTGTTAATGATATCCAAACAAATGAGTTTACCAGTGATTCCCCTCTCAAGCTCAAAAACAATCACCCTCTCATTTGTGCCTGTCTGGTGATGGAGTTTAATGAGTATTTTCAATCTCACAAGGTGGCAATCTTCAGGGAGATATGAAGGATGAGGCTCCATTTTAACTTGTCAACAAAAAGGATTTGTGTAATAAATATATTTTATTAATCAACTTAGCAGAATATAGGAATATGTTCAGTCATATTCCTCGCAAAAGGCTACTACTGAACAAGAGAGTGGCCTTATCTAATGGTTTAAGTTCGTTTAAGAGAACTGTGGGCAAGAAGAATTCATGCCTAACAATTTCTTTGCCTGCAGAGACATTTGTACCCAGTTTTATATAGACTTTAATCGGGGGTTTATTTTTGATTTTGTTGTATGCACTTATGGGTGTGTAAATATGAAGAAGCACCTGCATGGTCACGGATGAGCCCCTATCCCCCCACATTTATTGTGAAGCTAAACACACACTTTAAGGAGATTTCAGAGCAACTTGCAAACCATTCTGTAGAATTATATTGTGGTTACTAACAATTCTCAAATGACTACATTTTTATAAGCTTTAACCTGGAAACAAAACTCCGGGGTATTTTTGAACCCTCTTTTTTTAATTAAAGGAAAAACAGAGGAAATGAATGGATTCATTTTTGAAAACTGTTCTGTCCTGAGAGGGTGGATCTTAAAGAGCTAACTGACTCCCCAGACCCACAGGTCAGAAACAGTGTGGCCCACTGGGTGTCCCGTGTGCCTGTTCATCCCCCACCCCCTTGCCCCGACCCCTGCCCTAGCACCCAGAGATTATCATACAAGGTCCCTTTATGGGTCTTGTTTGACAGTAGTGGAACAGCCTCATCCACTACATTCCCTCCTTCATATTCCACAGGAAATATGTTGGAGTCTTGCACTGAATTAACTTGGGAGTGACTTAGCTGCACCCAGCCACACTGTGCCAACACTAACTTAATCCTAGCCCCCATCACCTATTCCTAGAAAAACACACCAAGGGAGGCATGGGAGTAAGAAGCCATCGAACCCTAAACTAAGCCGGAATAATAGAAGGATGAATGACACCGAAAGCTTTCCTGAAATCCTTATACAAAACTCTAGACTAGTTGGTAGCAACGTAATTGCTTGGGCCAGCTCTCGAAGGGGAGGAAGGGAGCAGCACCCAGCTGATTCCGCCAGAGAACTCCGTGGCTGCGGGGTGCGAGTGGTGAGTTAGACTGGACAGCAGAGAGTGGGGAAGGAGTGCAGAACATCACCACACTGAGTGGGCAAGGACGGTCGCCCTGAAGACTTGACCAGCACTAAGCAGCTCTGCAAATGCTCAGACAAGACTTTGGAGAGAACATGTTGAGGATGTTTAATGAACGCAAGGAAACAATGGTGCAGAGAGCCAATAAAGCACAAGAAAGTATGAGAAATGAGATGAGGAAGCTATAGTCAGAACTAAAAAGTTGGGTAGGTCGGTGAACTAAAAATCTCAATGGAAGGCCTTGGCATCAGAGTAACAGCCGCTAAGAATAAAGTTAGTAAACTCCAAAATGAGATGCAGGAAATCTCTAGAAAACAATATAAGATAGAAAAAGTCTCTTTTTCTATGTCCCAGTGTACCTGGGGCATTCTCCAAGATAGATCACAGGCTGGGTCACAAAACATACCACCATAAAATCAAGAGGATAAAAATGATATGAACTATCTTCTCAGACCATGATGTATTGAAAATGGAAGTTAATCAATCACAAACAGGAAAGGGAAAAAACCTCAAACACTTAGAAATTAATGAGCTCTTTATTAAATGGCCAGTGTGTCAAAGAGGAAGTCATTGAGAACATCAAAAGATTCCTGGAAATAAATTGGGATGAAGACATGAGCTTGTGAGAATATACAGGACACAGCAAAAGTCATGTTAAGAAGAAAGGTGATACATTGCAAGTATTCATTAGACCAACAAAAGGAACCTAGAGCAAGCCAAGCAGAAAGAAGTAGAGAATAAAACATAGAGTAGAAATCAATAAAATGGAAAGTAAAAAAAAAATCAAACTATCAATAAAACCAAGGGCTGGTTCTTAGAAAAAAAAAAGATTTCTAAACCATTAGCAAGACTCACACAGGAAGGAAGGAAGGAAGGAAGGAAGGAAGGAAGGAAGGAAGGAAGGAAGGAAGGAAGGAAGGAAGGAAGGAAGGAAGGAAGGAAAGCAGGGAGGAAGGCAGTGAGGGAGGGAGGTTGGGGGGTGAGGGGAAGAGAGAGAGAGAGAGAGAGAGAGAGAGAGTAAACCAGATCAGAAATTAAAGGGGAATGTCACAACAGGGTCATCAGGGGTTACTTTGAAAATATACCACAAAATGGAAGAAACTAGAAGAAATGGACACATTTTTGAACTCTTATAACTTCCCAACCTTGAACCAAGAAGAAACAGAGCACCTGAACAGTCCAATTACTATTGAGGAAATCAAAATAGCAATAAAAAATATTCCCCAAACAAAAGCCCAGGCCTGATAGTTCACTTCTTAAAGAAAATCTACTGCCAATACTTTTCAGTTCTTTCAGAAAGTTGAAGGGAAAAAAAATCTCAATAAAACAGGAATTAAAGAAACTTTCTTCAACATAATTGAAGTCATTTACCACAAGCCCAAGGCAAACATTATACTCTATGGTGGAAAACTGAAAATCTTCACTCCAAGAGCAGGCATGAGATGAAGACGCCCTCTTTTACCACTACTATTCAATATGGTACTGGCAGCCCTTGCCATAGCAGTTAGGCAAGAAAGAGATCTTAAGGGCATTCAGATTGTAAAAGAATAAGTTAAACTCTCACTATTTTCAAGTTACATGTTAACTATACTAGAAAATCTAAAGACTACAAAAAAAACTCCTAGAACCAATAGACTTGTTCAGTAAAGAAATGGGCTACAAAAATCAATGCACAGGCGCTCTCCGCCCTGATGATACCCCGAGCAGCCGCACACGAACAGCTCCTCCGCTCCTAAAAGACCATGATCCCGGAGGCCCACTAACTACTTTCGGCACCATCAGCTTCTTGAAGATATGCCTCTAGACTGTGAGCTAAGCTACGGCCCCACGCCGCCCTGGGAGGGGAAAGGTTTTTCTCTCTCAGCCTTTCCTTTTCCGGTGGCGTGGTGACCGCCATCTTATAAGGCCCACTAAACAGAGGTACGAGGTTGCAGTGTCATGACTTCTGACAGAAATTTCTCTGGACTTAATTACTAAAATACCATAAGTCCAAAACCTCATATGCTCTTCATTCTCAGAAGTGGAAAACAAATGATCAAATGATGTCTTTTCGGCAGGTCTGATTTTTGGGGGAAAATTTCAAATAATAATAGTGAGTTTTCTGTTGAAATATTGAATGTAATCAGAGTAAAGAGAGAGTAAAGTGAAAATCATCAGCCACACAGGCAGGGGAGGGGGGAGGAATGGGAGGTATCCTGGGGTTCTTGGTGGTGGAATATGTGCACTGGTGAAGGGATGAGTGTTTGATCACTGTATGACTGAGACTTAAAGCTGAAAGCTTTGTAACTTTTCTTATGGTGATTCAATAAATTTTTTTAATTTTAAAAAATCAATGCACAAATTCTATATGCAAATAATGAAAAGAAAGAGAGAAATGAATAAAATCCACCAATTCTATACACAATTGTGTCTCAGAAAATCATGTATTTGGGAATGAGATTAACAAAAGAGATGAAAGACTTATATAAAGAAAATGATAAATCACTACTAAAAGAAATAAAAAAGAGGATACAAAGAAATGGAAATATATCCCCTGTTTATGGATGGAAAGGACCAACTTTGTAAAACAACATCCTTGCCCAAAGTATTAATACAGATTCAGCTCAGTTTCTATAAAAATACCCATGACATTTATAAAAAAATTATTTTCATAAAGTCGTTCACAATAATGGATTACATTCAATATTTTGACACCAGTCCCACCACCATTACACCTTCCCACCACCATTATTTTGAATTTTCCAATCACCATTCAAACCTGCCGAAAAGGCAGATGCTAGATAATTTATTTTGTATTGCTTGTTGTGAATAACATAAGATGTCCTGGAATTCTAAAATTTTAGATACTTAGGGTCTGGAGAAATCTCTGCATCGAGCTTCTCGTTCCCCAAAATCTTTTGTGTCTCTGGACCATGGCCCTTAAGGAGTTTAAATAGCAGCTGTAGGCAGTTTGTGGGTGTGACCTCCAGGATCCCAGGGGGATGGAGGGATGAGAGGGACCGGCCCACCCTCTATCCCTTGAGGCCTGGAGTTTGCTGTCACTGAACCCGTGTACCTGCACTTCTCACTGGGTTCTGGAAGTTGCCAGTCACGGGATTCTTAGGGAGCAGGTGGAGAGATGACGCCTGCTCCGGACCCATGACATTTTTAAATACATAGCTAAAACATTTTTGAAATTCATCTTAATGAATGAAATTCATTCATTTCACCCTCCCAAATATCCAAAGCCCTCCTAGGAAAAAAGAAGATGGGAGGCTCCTCTTTCCCCAACTTTGAATTGTATTACAAAGCTGTAGCTATCAAAACGGTATGGTACTGGATTAAGGACAGAACCTCAGACCTATGGAATAGAACCAATAGAATTGAGAATTTAAAGACAGATCCTCAGGTATATGAAAAGTTAATGTCTGATAAAGGAACATGAACTATTAAGTGAAGCAAGGAAAGTCTCTTCAACAAATGGTGTTGGGATAACTGGCGTTGGTGTTGGGTCAGATGCAGATCCCATTCTAACACCATGCAAAAAAGTCAAATGAACTTTGATATATTGCCTGAATTCATAAATTACATTGAAAAAAACATTGGTAAAACACTCCATTACATTGAAGCAAATGGTGTATTCAATGACTCAATGTCAATGGCCAAGAAAATGGAAGCAAAGATAAATGAATGGGACTACACTAAGCTAAGACGCTTCTGCACAACAAAATAAAGAAGGACCAGAATAAAAAGACACCCCATAGGCTAGGAAAGAATATTTTACCACCACTCATCTTATAGAGAATTAATATCTAGGGTATGGTAAAGCACTGGTAGAACTTAACGAGAAAGAAAACAACCCCATCAAAAATGGGTGAATGGGAGGAAGATGAACAGAAACTTTCTCAAAAGACACAGATGGAGAAAAAGTATATAAAATTATCTGCATCACTTATCATCATGGAAATGCAAATCAAAATAACAATAAGATATCATCTCACACCAGTGAGACTAGCACACACCACGGAGAACAAAAACAACCAGTGCTGGTGTGGATGTGGGGGAAAAGGGACCCTTGGTCACATCTGGGAAGAAGAATGTCAATTGGTACAGCCTTTTTGAAAAACAATATGGACACCTCTCAGAAACTGGGAATCGAGCTCCCATATGACAGAAATTCTACTTCTTGGCATCTACCCCAGGAACCCCAAAAAAATCTATTCTGAAAAGACATTTGTACTCTTATGTTCATTGCAGCAACTGTTCAGTTCACAATAGCCAAAATCTGGAAACAGCCCAAGTGTCCAAGAACAGATGAGTGGATAAAGAAACTATTGTACATATACACAATGGAATACTGGTCAACCATAAAAAAAGAGGAAATCATGCAATTTGCTGCTATGTATGAATGAATCTGGAGAATATAATGGTGAGTGAATCAGGAGGAGAGGGACAGACACAATGCTCTCTCCTGTGTGGGATATAGAGACTTAGTAGGGGTACAACAAATTCCCAAAGGCGATAGAGCTGAGGACTGGTCTTCAGTAGGATGTTTATCACAGGGGAGGGGAGAAGGGTGAGGATGGGAGTGGCACTGGCACAGTGGTGGAGAGAAGTGGAAAGTTTGGGGTAGGGTGTGGTAAGGGATTGAGTTATTCATGAAATCCTACCATTCCAGTACACCACAGTGCCACCACAGTTCCAGGAAGGAGGGAAGGAAGGAAGGAAGGAAGGAAGGAAGGAAGGAAGGAAGGAAGGAAGGAAGGAAGGAAGGAAGGAAGGAAGGAAGGAAGGAAGGAAGGGAGATGCAAAAAAAATTGGATTATTTTTTAACAACTGGTAGTTGTTAAGAAGAGGCAAATCAGTCACCTCAGAGTCAAGGCTTAGACCTTTCGGAGTGACTGTCCTGCAGCTTGATAGGCTTCTCCCCTTGGTGCAGGGACGGCGAGGGAGCCTGGGCAGGGCTTCGTGCCTCAGTGGGAAGGGGGAGCTTCCCCGGCTTCTGTGTCTAGCATCTTGTTTCTGCCACTGTCTCTGTGGCTGGTGGGGAGTGGGGAGTGACTTAAGCATTCTGGATCTTCTTTTTTTTTAAATCTCGACTTGATCAGTGCCGAGAAGATCTGCCCACTCCCTAGCCCTGATAAGCTACTAAAAATTAGTATTTTTAAGATAAAGAGCAACAGGAAACCTTGGAGTCAAAAATTAAAAAAGAAGAATCCTTCCTTATGCCACTGGGTCAATTAGGTTTTGGCTGCTTCTTAAAATGGTAAATTCCTGGCAAATTCCTTTACTCCACTTATTGACAAAAATCAAAATCTTTGGGTTTGGGATCCTGGAATGTGTTATTTTATCAAGCCTCTCACCCCATCCTAAGATTGAGACCCATATGTTTTTAAGATTTTTTAAATTTGGGGAGGTCAGACCTGACAGTGCTCAGGACTTACTCCTGGCTTTGCACTAAGGAATTACTCCTGGTGGTGTTCAGAGGACATACCGGATGCTGGGAATTGAACCCGGGTTGGCAGCATGCAAGGCAAGCACCTGACCCACGGTATTATTACTCTGTTCTGGTCCTGCAGGTGACGGTCTGGGAAGATAAAGTGAGCGTGTGCCCCTTGGGAAGTTGTGGGTCGAGCTCACACTGTTTTTGTCCCCATGGCGCAGAGAGCGGGGGACAGAGCATGGAGTGAACAGTGCAGGGCTAAATAAAAATGAGCTAGATGGCCAGCCTGCACGCCAATTAAGGAGGCCAGGAGAAGTGCCCTTCCCGTGGGTGGTTCTCGTGCGCTCTCTTAACTCGGTACATCTCATAGGCGTTATACTCACATCATCCCCAACTTATCTCTCCTCAGGGAATCAAACAGGATGAAGACAGTTCCCTTTCTCTCCTGTAAAGTTTGGGCAGAGAAGAGAGAGCACGTGAGCTCGGACACAAAGTCATGAAGCTGTCCTGCACCAAGGCCACACGTCTGGAGCAGAACTCTCAGGCTTTCTGCAGATCCTGTGAGTAACCCAGCTGGAAGGCTGTCCTTGGAACACAGAGCAGGCATGAGCCCGGGCTTGGTTTTAGAAGCATGAGCCTTGGAGCACCTTGATCAGAGTTTCCCAGTGTGCTTGTTGCAAAGGAATTTCTGTGGCCGCCTACCCAGCCCAGGATCTGCCTGTGCAAGTTTACTTCCTGGGTTCTGGAGAGATAGGAGGAGGTTAAGGCACTTGCCTTGCATGCAGCTGACCCCAGTTTGATCCCTGGTACCGAAGAGAGTCGCTCCTCAGATTGTCCCATAGCTGGAAGACAGCTTCATGAGTGGAAGGGAGAAGGCAGATGGAATAGAGAAGGGATCATTAAGAAAATGATGGCTGGAGGAACCAGTTGGGATGGGAGATGCATGCCGAAAGTAGATAATGGACCAAACACGATGACCTCTCAGTGTCTGTGCTGCAAGCCATAACACCCAAAAGTAGGGAGAAAGTATGGGGAATATTGTCTGCCATGGAGCCAGGGGGAGGGTGGGAGAGGGAGGTATACTGGGGATATTGGTGGTGGGGAATATGCACTGGTGGAGGGATGGGTGTTTGATCATTGTGAGATTGTAACCCAAACATGAAAGCTTGTAACTAAGTTGCTCCTCCCCCAAGCACAGAGCACAGCTGAGTGTGGCCCCCACAGCACCAAAGCAAAATTAAAGCCCATTTTCTGGATGAATTTCATGCATATTAAAAAAAAAAAACCTGAGAGTCACTGTTCTTAGAGATGTGGATTAAAAAAAAATGCAGGGAAGCAATTTGTTGTATGGAAAAAGCATGTGTATATCAAAGCCAAAAAATCCGGGGTGCCTCTAGCACATAGTTGCATTGTTGTAGGGGACAGAGACAAGTAACTTCTTTTTGACCTGCTGGGGGTCCCTATCCTGCACCTCTTGTGGAAAACTCTGCCTTCCACTTCACTTTCCACTTCCTTTATTGTGAGAAGTCCTGGTAAGGCCATGCTAATGATGCTGGTTAGGATAGTTTCTAATTCCACATCACTGTATCACTGTCATCCCGCTATTCATCAATTTACCCAAGTGGGCACCAGTAACGTCTCTATTCCTCCCACCCTGAGATTTTAGCAGCCTCTCCTTACTCGTCGTTCCCAACGATTGGAGGCTCTTTCAGGGTCAGGGGAATAAGACCTATCGTTACTGTGTTTTGCATATTGAATATGCCAAAAATTAAAAGTAGCTTGCCAGGCTCTGCCCATGTGGGCGGGATACTCTCGGTAGCTTGCTGGGCTCTCTGATATATATATATATATATATATACATGATATATATGATACATATATATCATATATATCTGATATATATGATATATATGTATATATACATACACACATATATATTACTCTATGATTTATTGCCTACTGTCTGAACTCCATCAAATATGGTGTGGTAATTATGGAAAATGGGTAGGTAGTGTCTTCACGCACGTGAAGCAGCCATGCGATCTGGAAAGTGGTCTGGAGCGTGGTCAGCTCCAGGGGACGGGCTGGGTCCCCTGGGGTGGGTCCCCTGGGGTGGGGAGGGTTCTCACCCACTCCCCTCTGGGGCACCCTGAGTGAAAGCAGCCTGGTGCGGAGTCCACGTTATATTTAAAAATAGATTCCGTGTCTATTTAAATACCCATCTTCCTCCTATTTCCTTGAGTATATTCACAGTCATCTTAGTTTCCGCTCCAGAAAGCACACTTCTGCCCCTGCTGGGCAACGCCCGTCCTGTCGTGGTGCCTGTTTGGTGCTCAGGGCCACACAGTACCCAAGAGTGGAGGTGGCGCTGGTTCCATAAGGAATTAGGAATTAGGGTCAGGGGAATAAGACCTATCGTTACTGTGTTTCGCATATTGAATATGCCAAAAATTAAAAGTAGCTTGCCAGGCTCTGCAAGCTACTTACATGGGTAAGTGATCTTTCCGATTCATTGTAGCTCAGGGGGTCCGTACAAGCTCACGGAAGCAAATTATGAAGCATTTCTTCTCTTTTATCAGTCGTGGTGCAAGAAGGAAGAAGTTTTGAGTGTTACCAGCTGAAGAACGCTGAGGGCACTCAGAGGGTATATTCCACCCAAAAGGACCCCTGAAGGCTTGCGATGAGTTAGAAACAATGTGCTCAAAATGTATTTATATATAAGAAGCAGATCACAGCTCTGGGCATAGCCTTCCATACAGCCAACTGGGTCCCACCTGTGGAGTCATGGAACCTGCTGAGCAGGGCTGACCCTCAGGACCTCAGTACCCCAGGGCATGTGTAGAGAACCCCAGCATTGAAACATCTGACTCCGTGGGACAAGAATCATCTAGAGTGGCCCCCGGGGCCCCTGAGCACTGACTGGGAACCCCCGCTCCTAAGAAACAGACCTCAGAGTGGAACTAGCACAGGGCTGTGTATGCTGGTGTTAGACGAAGAATCAAGATTCTAGAAAGGATCTAGGCAGTGTCAGTTCTGCAAAGCACCTGGTTGCCTAAACTCAGGAAGGAACTAGAACCCTTTGATTGGTTGGTTGATTGGCTTGTTTGGGGGCAACCCGGCGGTGCTCAGGGCTTACTTCTGACTCTGTGCTCAGGGATAAGTCCTGGCAGGGCTGGTGGGACCATCTGAGGTGATCGAACCCTGGTTGCCGCGGGCAAGGCAAGCATCCTACCCTCTGTCCGGTCTCCCTGGCTCCCAGCGCCACAGCTCTCAGAACCTAAATTCCTTCTTGTGTCATGGTAGAAAGAAGAGCTTCTCACGGGAGTGGTGGACCCCAAGACAATGGACTAAGAATGCTCAGTGCAGGTCCTGCTCAGAGCAGGTGCTCAGGCTTGCCAGGGTGTCCCCTGCCTTTTAAAAAAGAAGAGAACAAACGGAGTGTGTATTTACTTGGAGGTGATTTGGGGGTTACCTCTGGCTTAGAGCTTGGGAAACTTCCAGCAGTGGTGGGGATTGACCCGGGGCTCCAGCATGCAAAGCTTCCACTCCAGCCCTTTATGCTAGCTCCCCTTCGTGCTCTCTTGACCTTCAGGATCAAGAGATGCTCCTGAAGGCTGGCGAGTTAGAGAGCTTCTGCCTTACCAGGGCGGGCATGCAAGTTTGGGGACAGATCTTAACTTCCCTATAGGAAGGACTGTCTCCTAGACGTTGACTCTAAGACCAGCTTGTGGTTTTGGTCTGAGAGAAAAAGGAAAGAGAAGGGAAGGGAAAGGAAGGGAAAGGAAGGAGAGGAAGAAGAGGTGCGGGTACCTTGGATACAACCGGGTGCTATTAACAGACTCGGACACTCAGAGCTGAACTTGATACAGTGCCTGCAGATATTCGTGCTCAGAGATAATGTGCACGAACTGTGGCATTGTAATGCAGAATGACATTACATCTTCAAACGCTCTCTTCTCTTCAACTGAGAACAAGAGCGTTCGAAGAGGCACCAACTTATGAGCTTCCCATCACCCCCCAGTTTGTATTTGGCCCAGCCCTGATGGGTGTCACACCTTCATACCTTAAGGTTGTAGCCGAGGCCGTAGGCCTTACATAACTGGAGGAAAACATAGTGGAAGACCAGCGAGAGGTCATTGTGCCACAGCTGCGTGCTCATCACCGCGTATCGACAGGTGTCGGCTGGGCTGGGCTGCAAAAGAGCACGCTGGAAGGTGAGTGCTCCTCGCAGTGCTCTCCTGGGCAGGTGACTCAGAGACTACCCATGGCCCCCACCCTCGTTCACACCTGACGCTGATCCCCAGCCAGGATCACACAGCGCCCTGCTGACCACAGCCCACCCGGATTGGATTAGGTTCCCCAGTTCCCTCTCTCTGCTCCAGCATCCATATTCCCAAGAGCTTGACCATCCTGAGGAATGCCAGTTGGTCTCATCCACTGTCCCTCTGCTGTGGTTTCCTTCCTTCCTTCCTTTTCTTTCTTTTTTTCTCCTTCCTTCCTTCCTTCCTTCCTTCCCTCCCTCCTATCTTTCTTTCTTTCTTTCTTTCTTTCTTTCTTTCTTTCTTTCTTTCTTTCTTTCTTTCTTTCTTTCTTTCTTTCTTTCTTTCTTTCTTTCTTTCTTTCTTTCTTTCTCTCTCTTTCTCTTTCTTTCTTTCTTTCTTTCTTTCTTTCTTTCTCTCTCTTTCTCTCTCTTTCTTTCTTTCTTTCTTTCTTTCTTTCTTTCTTTCTTTCTTTCTTTCTTTCTTTCTTTCTTTCTTTCTTTCTTCTCTCTTTCTCTTTCTTTTTCTTTATCTTTCCCTCCCTCCCTCCCTCCCTTCCTTCCTTCCTTCCTTCCTTCCTTCCTTCCTTCCTTCCTTCCTTCCTTCCTTCCTTCCTTCCTTCCTTCCTTCCTTCCTTCCTTCCTCTTTGTCTCTTTTCCTTCTTTCTTTTCTTTTTGACTCCCTACTTCCCTCTCTTTATCTTTCTTTTCTTTCTTTTTGTTTGTTTGGTTTTGGCCACACACAGTCGTGCTCAGGGCTTACTCCTGACTCTGTACTCAGGAACCATCCTGGCAGTGCTTGGGGGACCATCTGGGATGCCAGAGATCGAACTCCGGCCAGCTGCATGCAAGGCAAGCTCCTACACAATGTATTGCTGCGTCAGCCCCAATGGGTGGGTTTTTCTTGATAGTGTTCTCATGTTTCGATGAAGCTCATGTGTGTACATGTGTGTGTATGTGTTTAGGGGAACCATGCCAATTTCATTCCTGGCATCCAGGATATGTGTGTGACAACACAGTTTTATCACTGCTGATGCCAATGTGGGCACTCTCCAGGTTTCCCACTGTGAAGATACACCCCCTTTCTAGAGTGTACTTTGGGAAGCAAGCAACTAAACCTAGTGCATCTTTTTGAGCCATCAGCATTAGGGTTTTGAGTGGAGCTGTTTGCTTCATCTAAGAAATTGCTCTTCTTAGCTTCCCTGGAAGCTATTCCAAAGAGACTGGTTACGTAGTTCCAAAGTTTTGCTATGATCTTGTTCCCTAAAACATTCAGAATATAACAGACATGAAAGTAACTAGTAGATTCTGGAAGTTTCCTTGCATTTCCTTTGAGAGGTGTATTTGCCGCTGACAATTGGCTGCATACCATTGGATAACTGGGAAATCTGGAGAATTCATTCAGACCCTGGCCAACGTAAGGGTGTAGAAAATATTGGTGCAGGGAGCAGAGTGTGAACGTTGGTTCCCTAAGGAGCTGGGAATCACTGCTCTGAACTGTGCAGTGACTTGGAACAGGAGGTGAAGGAGTGAAGGAACTGCGGTGGGGGCCATGGCTGGCTCTAAGGATCACAGTAACTTGGACCATATATCACCAACCTCAGATTCTGTCTCGGAGAGGACACCAATAAACTGGGGCTCACTGGGTGCCCCCTGGGAATCGGTGTTCTCCTGCAGCTCACATGCACACACACGTGCATGCAGTCACACACAATGCCACACTTATGCACACATGTATATATACTCACACACATGTACACCTGCAGACACACTCATACATATGCAGTCACACTTGCACACACTTACATGTGTACAGACATGCACATGTGGACACACTCATATCCATGTACCACAAGAGGACACACAAAAACACATGCAACGAACTCATGTACAAGCAGGCAAAAACACTCCCACAAATGTAGGCATACGTGCACACATGCACAAACACATGCACACATGCACATACATGCAGACACTCACACACATACATACTTGCGCACACAGGCAGACTTCAGGCTTACCTTTTAGGACCCATCTTCCCCAAATATTGTCCCTTCCCTCACTGTCTCTGATATTACACCTCAGCCCTCTAGACCCGCACACAGTACCCACTCTAACCCGGCCGGTCAGGGTTACTCCTGGCTCTGAACTCAGGAATTACTCCTGGTGGTGCTCAGAGGACCATATGGGATGGTGGGAATCGAACCTGGGTCGGCTGCATGCAAGGCAAACATCCTGCCCACTGTGCTATCGCTCTAGCCCCAATGCATCAGAATCTAGACACCTGCCCTGGCAGGAGCTGCCCACACTGGCTCAGCAGACTCCCCTCCCCTCGTCCCTGAGTGACCAGCCTCATTTCTGAAGGCCGCATCACTGTTTTCTATTCTTGGCAATGATCCCCTGTCTCTGCCAGGTCATGGCCGTTTCTCCTAAGAACTGGGGCTGCAGGGCCAGGAGCTGCCACCCCGTGGTACTTAACGAGGGAGCCGCAGTACAGTGGGAAGGCGCTTGCCTTGCACACGGCTGCCGGGGTGCATCCCCCAGCACCCCGTGTGGTGTCCTGAGCACCACCAGGAATGATTCCTGAGTGCAGAGCCAGGAGTAACCCTGAGCACTGCCTGATGATACAAGCCCCTCCCAAGGGTACTTAATGGAGCCCTGGGTTTTTCTTCGTCGGCATGCCATTTTATCTTTCTTTGCAATGCCTTGAGGATGGGGAATATGTTGGCTGTTCTATCCCTGCTTCATGGTGGGATTCCTGGATTCGTGGCCTTTTCTCCATGCAGATTAATGCTAAGGAAGACGAAGCAAAGGGAGCCTTTCACACTCCACCAACCCAGTGGCTTCTCCAGGCTAGGGGAGCGAACATCTGTCCATAATCTCCTGTTGTCTTTTACCTCGCCTAGTAGCGTGGGTGACAGTTTGTGGTGAGGATGAAATGGATAATAACGGCCTTGGAACACCAACACAGAGAGAGCGATACAAAGGGCTTGGGGGGGCAGACCAGGTACAGTGGACAAGGCACTGCCTTGTACTGCCTGCAGCCGACCTGGATCCATTCCTTATGGTCCCTGGAGCACTACCAGGAGTAATTCCTGAGTGCAGACCCAGGCATGACGCCGAGCACCGCCAGGTGTGGTCCAAAAAACAAAACAAAACCCAATCACACAAAAAACTGCCCACTCTGGGGGCTGAGCACAGAGTACTTGCCTTCTTGCCTTTGCTAGGCTCTGGGACATTTTCCTGGAAGAGAAAAAAAAGTCAGCTCTTATTATCACAACTACATAATTTCATAAATAAAGTAAACATTCCTGGTGAAAACAGACTGTCTAGACATAAACCTTGTCCTCAGAAGAGCACTGAATCATTGGCAAGGGCTGTGTTTCTTAACTTTACAACCTGGATCTCAGTTTCCTGTCCTGTAAAATGGGCATGGCAACTCCATCTTATCTAAATAAGTAAGAAGCTATGATGAGGAGTTGAGGGAAAAGCTCCTTTCTACATAAAATATAAAGCCTTATACAAATAAAACTATTTTAAAAATTGCGGCCCCAAAACTTCCCCCCAAAGAATCTATGGCCCCTGGCTCTCAAAACTGTGCTCTTCATTCCTTCAAGCTGCATTTTGAATGTGTGGAAATTTCAGAGGTTAGCTTTTTCTAGTAAAACGACAGGAGAAATATATCTATAAAATATATTAAATTTGTATAACTTTTTTTGTCTGGGGGCCATACCAGGTGTTGTTCAGGGCTTACTCCTGACTCTGTACTCTGGGACCACTCCTGGAAGCCCTGTCAGGGGACCATGTGGGATGCTGGACATCGAACCCAGGTCAGCCTCATGCAAGGTAGTCACCTTACCCTCTGTACTATCACTTTGGCCCAACTTAGTCTTTTTTTTTTTTTTACAAACTTACAAACTTTCATGATTACATTTCAGTCATACAATTATCCAGTGCCCATCCCTCCACCAGTGCCCATTCTCCACCACCAATGTTCCCAGTATCCCTCCCACCACCCCCACCCCATTCCTCCCAACCTCTGTGGCAGGCACATTCCCCCTTACACTCTCTCTCTTCCTCTCCCTCTCCCTCTCCCTCTTCCTCTCCCTCTCCCTCTCCCTCTCTCTCTCTCCCTCTCCCTCTCTCTCTCTTTATCTCTTTATCTCTCTCTCTCTCCTTTTGGGTCCAACCTAGTATTTTTTGACATTGAAAGATTCCTGTAGGGTGACGAAAATCAACCTGATTACAAGGCTGCCACCCAGGAAAATCACAACCTCCATGCATTTTATGGCATCGTAAGATTTCTACACGACCGTATGGTTCAGAGCTCAGGGCAGATCCGAATCCAGAGGCAGGTGATAATGTGCCTGGAACAAGGAGGGGCTTTGCTTCACATTGTTCTACCTTCGTCTTCTCAGCAGAAACCACGCAGATGTCTAATTTGGGGGCGTTGTTTTCACTTAGGTTGAGCCAAACATGCAAAGAGCCACGTGGCACACTTTGTTTCGGCAGCTGGTAGGTATGTCTTGAAGACATGCCCTTTGGCTGTTACTGCCATGTCAGCATTGCCGTCACCTGCTGGCCTGGCAGTGTCCTGCGATAAACTTGGAAATCTGCTGCACGTCCTTCTATCCTCTGCTTACGAGTGTGCCTGGCACGTAGTAGGTGATAAGTGAGTAGCTGGCTGAATTCTAGCTTAATCGATGCTGAAAGAAACTACTTAAAGACAGGGGCACTGGCTCAGATGGACTGAGGACATGGCCTTTCACGACATGAGTCTTTTCTAAAAGATTGTTCCAGAAGAAAAAGAGGCTCCTCCCCCAGTGCCTCCTGGCCCACGATGCTGCTGGGCTCACACTTGCTACAGAGGGCATTCCGCAGGCCCTAGAGAATCAAAGCTCTCGAGAGTCCTAGGGGGCCACTTAGCACACTCCCTTAGCTTACAGACAAGGAAACTGAGACCAGATACAGGATCAGAATCGATGATCTCTGGGCCAGATAGCACAGGAGGTGAGGGCTTGCCTCGCAGGTGACCGATCCTGGGGTGACCCCTGACACCGCAGAGTTCCCTGAGCACTGGGCCAGAAATAGCCCTTGAGCCTCCCCAGCTACAGCTCCAAAACTTCCCCCAAAAGAATCGATGGCCCCCAACTCTCAAAACTGTGCTTTTCATTCCTTCGAGCTGCATTTTTGTATCTGTAAGAATTTCAAGGGTTAGGTGAAACGATAGGAAAAATAGAAGCCAACATATCATTGAGAGAAGTCGAGTCTTATAAAACCACCTTTCTAAATCACAATCTAACAAGAATGCTTCAAGCCAAATAAAGAGAGCTCGAAATACTCCTTTTCACTGGAGAATATAATTTTTGCTTCCACCACAATTTAAATTGATTTCGTTCTGAGCACCAGTACTCCAAGTGTGGAGCAGATTCTATTTTCACCATGATACTTGTTTTGACAGTGATGCATTTCAGTTGACATAGTTGAAATCCTTATGTAATAAATCTCTGCCTGAAAATTAATCATGTTTATAATATTCAGAGAATTAATAACACCCATTGCTCAAATCATTAACTTAAAAAAGGAGCTTCCAAAATCTGTTCTCGGCAGTGAGGGACCACAAATAAATGAATGTTTGATAAAATAATCCAAGTAGCAGTTTAACAAGCGTAAACTTGAACGTGGCTGCAATAACACAGAACTATTGTTTAAGGGTTGGCAAAGGCTGATGAGGTTCTTATTTCAGTTACGAAGCCGACATCCACATGCATAATGAACTGCTCTCTGAATTATTAATGTTTGCTTATTTAGCCTCATCTGTCTAGAAGATAATGTATCCTAACTCTAATGAGTGATTGGTTTTGTGCATAATTACAGTAGCAGCAGCAGCCGAGAAACGCGCGCCTTCAAAGAAGGAGTTCTAAAAATAAAGTCATCACAACACTGTTGTTGCATTCTATCAAAATCAAACCCGAAGCATTTGAGAATTCATAATAAATTACAGGAGACAGAATCATTATTAACATCATAATTTAACACAAAAGGTTTTACTTAATCATTCATTACCGATCATCTGCTGTTAAAATGCTTATAAATGACTGGGGCTGTTTTAAGATATTTGTAAAGATGGTCCCTTTTGGCCACTCATGACTCATGGTGCTAAGGGTCTCCCCAAAGAGAGGAGGAGCCAAAAAAATAGAGAGAGAAGAGAAAAGAGTAATGATCTGTGTCCCTTCTAATAGAAAGTTAATTAAAAGTGGAAAAGTTGGCAGGTGGCTCCTTTACTTTCTAGAACATTCTTGCCTGAGACTCCCCAGACTTGTTTCTGACTTAGGTGTTTGGCGCAGAAGACCCTGATCAGAGCCTGTGCATCTGGCAGGATCGAGGTTGTGCTGGCCGGGACTCACGGCTTTTCTCGGGGCCCAGAAAGCACCCACTCTCCCCTGCAAGGCCCACTGTTTCAGAGCAGGGAGGGTGCAGGGGGAAAGCAATCGGACTAGACAGTGGAGGCCACCAGGGAGCACCCACAGCACCCAGGATGGCTTGGGTGCACAGGGGGCTGTCAGCTGGCTGATCGTAAACCTACAGAAGCACCGGCTGTGTGCATGTGTTCTGGAAGCTTCCATTTATTTGTGAACTGTGTGCATCTGCATACACACACGTGTGCCTCTTTCCAATGCACCCATGGCATGGGTGGAAGTGACATGTACACACGCACACATAGGTGCACACACAAATCACATATATACTCACATGCACACACTCCCACATGCATATACTCACACATATACTCACACACATGCACACAAACACACATGTGCATGCACACGTGTGCACACATACTTTTACACATGCACATATACTTACACGCACATGCTAACAATGTACACACATGCACAGTCACACATGTGCGCACATGTGTACACACACGCACAAATCACACATGTGCACACAGTCACATACTGATACACACACATACTCACACACATACAAAACTCATGCACACCCATTGCAGACATGTGCAGTCACACACTCAAACACATAGACACATGCACACAAACACATCTGTGCCTACACTCATGTGTGCACATGGTCATGTGCACACACACGTACAACACACTTACACTCACACATGCACATACTCAAATACAAGTGCACACACAGACACACACTCACCACCCTATAGCGGCAGCAGGCAGAGAACCGCCAAGGACAGCAGAAGGGGCTCTCGGGATCTCCCAAGCTCGGACCCCGCGGAGCTTCTGCTTAGTGACTGCAGACATCTCTGAACCACCTGAGAGCCCCTTGGCTCTTGCTACAGGCAGTTGGGGTCTCACTTTTAGGAGCTGCCTTCACAGAGTCACGCGTGGAGGCCTGGAACCGGCCCCTTCCTTCCTCATGGCCAGCATCACCCCCGTCCCCATCCCTCCTTGTGTCCTTGTGACCTGGCTCCCGAGACGGTCACCCTCGAGCAGCCCCAGGGGTCTGGCCATGGGAAGCGGTGGGAGCCGAGGGACCCCCAGGAGCAGGAGATTGTCCTGAAACCTTGCCTGCACTCATTGCGGGGCTGGGGGCGTGTGGGAGGTGGGGTCTTCCTGGGAAGGGGCTAGGGTCGTACTAGTGGGAGGTGATGCCCTGAAGCCAAGGCGGGACCCCCGTAGTGGCTTTGTGCCGGGGCTGGGGGGCACAGGGGCGCTGCGTAGCCTCTGGCCCTGCTCCCAGGAGAACGGGCTGGCAGAGAGCTGGTGAGTGCCGCAACAGGAGGAGAAAAAGCCGAGACTGGAGCTCGAGCAAACCTAGCCGTGGTCGGCACGAGCTGGCCATGGAAGTGGGGGCTGTCTGTGGACTGGCCCCACGTGGCAGGACGCGGCCCCGCTTACCTGCTGCTGTGTGTGGCTGCCCGTGTCCTCTCTGTCCTTCTTAAAGGGGGGCACGAGGAAGACGCTGCGCGCACAGTCCAGCTTGCCGTTGGTCAGGTACAAGGCGAGCTGCGTCAGGGCCAGCTGGTCACTGTAGCACATGTTCAGGCCCGTGACCCACACCTGATCGAAACAGGAGCCCGAGAGGTGAGGGTGCTGTCAGCCGCCAGGAGAGGCCACGCCGGCCACCCCTGACCAACACTCTCGGCCCGGCTGTCTCCTGCTTCGTTCGGCTACAGGATGGAGCCTCCCGCCTGGTTCCAAGCAGAGGACTCGGGACCTTGGGATGCTCTCACCCAAGGTGCTCATGGCCGGGGTAAGCCGGTGCCGGGGCCTGTTCTGAAAGGCGCGTGTGGGTTCTGATTTCAGGCCCTGGGGCTTCTCCTCTTTCTCCCCTTGGCTCCACCCTGCAGAGACTGTCCTCTGTGCTTGGTGGTACTCGAGTCCGCAGGGCATGGGCAGGCCGTGCTCCGGGGCCTCCCATGGGCCAGGCACTGGGCAGTCCCCCCGAGCTGTTCCTTTAAGTTTCTACCTGCTTCAGAGGACACACCCAGCGGGGCTCAGGGTTGACTCCTGGCAGTGCTCGGGGGACCGTGTGAGGTGCCAGGAATATCAAACTCGTGTTGGCTGTGTGCAAAGCACTGGCTTTACCCGCAGGACTCTCTCTCTCTGGCCTCTCGCTTGCCATGTTAAGGGTGCTTGGTGCAATTGTTCACTGAGAAAATGAGGCTCAACGGAAGACTGGGAAGGTGTGGAGTGAAAAAGGGAAGAGAACTCTTAGATGACTTGTGAAAGAAAGAAATGTCTGATGCATTTCATTGTCATTGTCTCTCATTGACGCCAAAAGCCAGTCACAAAACTGTCTGAAGGTTAGTATTTCATCCGTACCTTGTAAGGTCATTGTAACTAATAAAGAAGTCAAAACACTTGGAAAAAGAAAAAAGAAAAAGGGAAGAGAGGGGAGAGAGTGAGCAGACGGGGGAGGGGCAGTGTGCCCTCATGTCGGAGAATGCGTGTGTTTGCCTTCCTGGGCATCTCAGGAGACACCGTAAGAAGACCAGGATGTCCTGTGAGCCCTCGCTCTACCTCTCTCTTACTGTGCCAGAAAAATCCCATCTTTGCCGCCACTGTCCCGGTTCACTGGGAGCAGCAGTGACAGGCAGCTGCACACCAGCGAGTGACAGAGTGGATCACGGTGTGACACAGAAGAGCACAGTGCAGTCCATAGGTGTGGGCAGGCCATCCGTCACCAGGGGCACCGGGTAGCTGAGCAGTGTTCACAGATGCCCGTGCACGGAACTCACCGGGGCTGCTAAGCACGGCGCCAGGTACTTGGCAGTCAGAGGTGGCCCCTGGGAGCCCTTTCCCCTTGCTCCGCGGCCAACCATGCCGACTGCCCCGGGAGGCCCCCTCACCTCCACACGGGAGCCAGAGGCAGCCCCAGAGTCTTCAGCCAGTGCTCAAGGCACGGCAAAGGCAAACACGGGCACAGGTGGTACCGTTGAGATGGAGAAGAGAGAGACACATAGTCGGTCAGCACACGGGGCGGGATGTGATCAGTGAGCAGCTGGACGGGATGGAACAGCACGAGCAGAAATAACGGGTACGCTGAGTTTGTCTGGGGACGAGGGGGCTACTGCACGGAAAAGGCAACGAGAGTCCTGTCAGACGGACACCACGGCGTCCTGGGGCCAGAGCCAGAGCACAGCGAGGGGGGCACTTCCCTCGCACACAGCTGACCCGGATTCAATTCCTAGCATCCCATTTGGTCCCTGGAGGCCACCAGGAGTGGTCCCCGAGCATAGAGCCTGAATTAAGCCCCGAGCACAGCTGGTTTGACCCCCCCAAAAAAAATTTTTTTAAAAGGCCACTGTATCCCATGGTCAACTCCTTGAAATAATTCTGGTACCCCCTAAACATCTTAGATTTTGATTCAGAACCTTAAAATAATAGCACTGGACCAGAGTCAAAAGAACAGAGTTTCAGTAAGGTGACCAAGGGCACCAGGAAGGGACGGTGCTGGGTTCTGAGTCGGGAGGGGACGGTGCTGGGTTCTGAGTCGGGAGGGGATAGTGCTGGGGTCTGAGTCGGGAGGGGACGGTGCTGGGTTCTGAGTCCGGAGAGACGGTGCCGGGGTCTGAATTGAGGGTCGCCTGGCTCCAAGGCCACCCCTGCCCACTGACTGTGGAGTAGCTCGAAGTGACCCTGAGCCCGCCCGTCCTTCTGCTGGCCCAGCTCCTCAGTCCGAGTGAAAGCTCCAGTGGCAAAGGGTCCAGCTCTCTGCTCCTGCTGACTCTGGTCCATGCCATGGAAGCGTCTTGTGGCGACGACATGACGTATTGCATTTCTGGAGTATGCGGTAATTAGTAGTAATGCCTTTTCACTGTAGGAAGTTGGAAACGAACACATTTTCGTGAAGATTTGATTAAACATTTTTTCCCCCTCTACGAAGGCCTACGTGTGCCCCCCACACCAAGTGGATATGTTAAAATACATAATGCGTCTGCCCCAGAGTGGACCCCTTGCAACCGAGCTGAGCAGTGAGTGACTTGAGTAAGCATTGAATGTAAATGGCATCATTATAAGAATATTAAGAGGTCAGGCTGTCGAGGCGCCTTGGTAAACTGAAGCTAATTTCAGGAGTCATATTTGCACAGTAATGCCCTTTTATAATAGCAGATAAATCACATTTGCAACAATTGTTGAAAACTAACTGCCAAGTATCTGTTGCAATTGTAAATATCCTATTTGTCAACTTAAATATTTCCTGCTGCATGGCAGGAAATGCAGAGCAGATGGGGACAGCCACTTTTTCCTAATCAGAGAAAGCCAACTTGCTCTTCGTCCATGTCAGGCATTTTTTAAAAACCCTTTACTTTGATGATTTGGTGTCCTTGACCAGTGAAAAAATGTGTGTAACAAACATGACTAATATTTATAGTAATAATATTATGTTTGAGTGATAAAGACGCTAATGGGAAGATAGTGTAGGTCCAGAACCTCACATTTAGCATAAACTTCACTGGGTTGTTTATTTTATTAGTTTCTTTTGTTTTGTTTTGTTTTGTTTGGGCGCCACACCCAGTGATGCTAAGGGTTTCACTCCTGGCTCTCTGTGCTCAAGGATCACTCCTGGTGGGTTGAGGTGCCGGGGATTGAACCTGGGTTGGCTATGGGCCAGGCAAGTGCCCTGCCCTCTGTACTATTGCTCCAGCCCCATGACTGGGTTATTCAAACTCTCAAGTTTCGTATCCTTTAATGTAAAAAAGATGCCGGTGAGAAGAACTATCATGAGGAATTTTGAAAACCAAACAAAATAAATACACAAAGAATTGTCTTGCTCTGTTTTGTTTTAGATCCACACCTGGTGGTGCTCAAGGGTCACTCCTGTTAGTGTGTGGTGCTGATGGGGGACCCTTTAGGATGCTGGGGATTGAACCCAGATCAGCCACATGCCAGGCTGGCACTCTTCTGGCTGTCCTCTCTCTCCAGCTCTGAGAAGTTGTCACAAGTTGAATACGACTGTCACTTCGGACCGCCCAGGTCACTTGACAAGTCCTTGAGTCGGGTTTTAGATTGCTTGAAAAAATAAGAACATTCTTCAGTTGCTTGTGTGGCTGTACGATGGCTCTGTTTAATGACTCTTTTCCCCCCGTTTTCAAATGTGGCGCCCAACCTCTTAGTCATTTGGTCCTGTCGGTGGTCGGGGTTGGTGTTATGCTCTCTCCCCTGCTCAGGGAGGGCGACTGACATCACAAAGCGGGCCTCCTGGTCTGACTAATCGCGCAGTGCACACATCATCATAACTCTGCGGTTTTTTCTAGCGCCAAAGTGTTTTTGCTCCCACCGTCTGCCCGGACTCCCTCGCTTCACAGAGAAAACCGTAGAACGGATTTCTCGAAGCCCTTTTTCCTCAACAGCTTGCCTGGATCGCTCAGATAATTGTTCCCTTCTCCATCTGGTTTTTCCACGGAAGACGGTGCCCGAGGCAGGCTGGTTTTGTGTACTGGGGTTCCTCGCTCCCCCTCTCGGCGGCGGCGGGCCCTTGAGGGGAGACTGTCTTCCCCACCGCGTCCTGATTCTGGGCCTGGGGTGGGCGGGTGTCTCTGGCGACCCACTGCCAAGGCCGCCGCCGTTCCCAGATGGGGTCTGCCGAGGCTTCCCTGAAGCTTGCTGGGGTTCAGATGTGCCCGGTACTCACCAAGCTTCTCCGCCAGCACGTGCTCCCACACACACCTCATTTAATCCTACCCTTGATTTGGACTCAAATGTTCCCTTTAGAGCCTAATCTTCCTCCGGACCGGAGAAGCCCATCGCAATTTAGCTCAGCGATGAGGTGGCCTATATACCGGCACCCGGAGAGGGGCTTTTAAGTCATGTTCAGGAAGTGGCCGGGGGGACTTGGAATGACTGCTGGGACAGGTGAGCAGCTCGGTTATGAGGGGTATGAGGGGAAGAGGGCAGCGTCCTTGCAGGCGAGCAATGGAAGCTGTGGGGCTGAGGTAGAGCCTTGCACGTGGGAAGCCCCGGTTCAACCCCACCCACACGCCCTTCTCTCGCTCATAGAACCACTTCAGAAGTGGACGTATGCCTGTGAGAAAAGCCAGCTGGTGTTGCTTAGGTGTGGAGTGAGAACCTCAGGTGTTTTTTATTCCTCAGAGAAGGCCGCTTCTTCGGAGATCTTGGGCTGAGAGTTAAGAATCACTTTTGTCACAAGGCCAGTGGGGAGGACATTTGCCTTGCACGCAGCCGACTGGGTTGGATCCCTGGCTAGCCCATATGGTTCCCTGAGCACTGATAGGAGGAACTCTTGAGTGCAGAGCCAGGAGTGACCCCTGGGGGTGGCCTCCTGCCCTGCCCCAGAAGAATCATTTTGTCCGAAGTGACTGGAATGCTACAGATGTTTCCCTTGAGGCCTTAGAAACACAAGCAACATGAAAATATTCATCTTTGACATTTCTAATGTCGTACAGTTGTGGCTTTTCCAGCCCTTGGACTTTGATGAAGATTAGCACAGACCCACTTGATGAGATGGTCTGATGGTCTGAGGAACTTTTGATGTTGTCATGAGGGTGTACAAAACATCCTCTGTCAGGGTTGAAGCTGCACAGTATCATAAAAATACTTCAGCTTTGCTAAACTAAAGATTGTATCAGACTGCCACAGGACATTAACTATCACTTGTTAATACGGGCAGAAGGATGGCAAATACAAATATATATATGTATATATATATATATATATATCACTGTCATCCCGTTGCTCATTGATTTGCTCGAGCGGGCACCAGTAAAGTGTCCGTTGTAAGACTTGTTACTGTTTTTGGCATATCGAATATACCATGGGTAGCTTGCCAGGCTCTGCTGTACCGAGATTCTCTCGGTAGTTTGCCGGACTCTCCGAGAGGGGCAGAGGAATCAAACCCGGGTCGGCTGTGTGCAAGGTAAATGCCCTACCCGCTGTGCTATTGCTCCAGCCCTATATAAAAGTCCTGATTATGCATTAAATCTGCATCACTGTCATACTTGTCACATAAATACTTGGCACATAAATACTTGGCACATAAATACATGGCTCACCGAGACAGGCCGTTAATGTACAGCACACCCAGCTTCTGAAGACTGAGGAGGTAAAAATGAATTACACCGATCATATGTTGAAATGAACATATCTTGGCCAGGGTGAATGGAATATAGCATACAATTAGAATTATATTCAACTGGGGTTTGTTTTGGGGGGAGGTGTCGCACTTCAAGTCAAGATAAGGCTATTAGGAATTTTGCAGGGGCATGCGTGGGCTTCTACTGGTGGATTTTATTCCATTTCTACTGACCCATCGGTGACAAAGTTCCTTGCGACTTCCGCCACAGGGCAGGGCAGCAGGCTGGGTGGGTGGGTCCCTGCAGGCCTCAGCTCACAGGACCTGGGTCAGAGACCCCAGACAGAGCAGTCGGTGAAGTGAGGCAAAAGGCAAAACCAACAAGCTCCCCACTTTCAAAGCAGCACGTGAAGAACAAAAGACTGGGGCCCAGAGGGGCAAACTGGCCCAGAATTGTATTGTCCCCAGGTTCTGAGTGCCGGTTTCTTTGTCTGTCTGCTTGTGTGTACGTGTGTGCATGTGTGCGTGCGTGTGTGTGTGTGTGTGTGTGTGTGTGTGTGTGTGTGTATGTGATGGGACAGGCCCACCCAGCCATGCTTGGAGGCTGCCACGCTCAGGGGTAGCTCCTGGTATGCTCCGGGGACCAGGCGGTGCCGGGGTCAGCTCCTGTTGAGGCTGGGCTATGGGGCAGGGCAGTGAGTGTGGGGCTTCTGTGTCTGGAAGGCTGCCTGGAGCCTTCCAGAAGGCTGCCTGGAACCCCCACTGCTTGCGTCTTTTTCCCTGTGACAGGGGTGGGTGGGTGGTGGCAGTGTATCCAGATGTGAGCAGCTGTGCCCAGACCCTACTTTCCGTCACTCTCTCAGCCCCTGGACAAAACAGACCCAGACACACCAAAAACAACGCAGGGGAAAGCAAGTGTTCACCACGGGCATCTGGCTAGAGATGGTGGATCAATAACATTCATTGAGAACCCCCAGAATTTCCAAGTTTCCACAGAGCCAAGTCGGGGCGGGGGGCGGGGTGGTTCTATGCTTTCTCTTCCTTCTTCGTGAGACTAACCCATGGCTCCAGACACCAAACGTGACGCGCAGGAGGGCCCAGCATTACCACATCAGAGTCTCGGGCAAAAATTCAGTGAGCTCCAAGCTTTTCTGAGCCATCGTCTCCTCAACTTACTCGTAACCCATGAGGCCTTTCCCTCCTCTGGCTCTACTCACGTCAGTGAGGTCCTGGGAACTGTGGAATGTTCTCGCCTCTGGAGAAGGATGCCTGATGTGGCACTAAGCATCGCCCACCGGAGAGGTGGCACTTGCAAGCCAGCCCTCCCTCCTCAGGTGCCCTGTCCACTATGGTGCCACTTCCCTGTCCAGTTGGGGGTCACAACCCCCAGTCTGTCAGGCAGCCATCACTGGGCCCTTCGGTTCTTTCTAGAATCAAGCCCTCCGTCAGACCCACAAGTTCCCCCTTCGAGGGCCAAGCCCCAGAGGCCAGGCCAGGCCCAGCCCCTCTGGCTGTGGGTGAGACGGACAGAAACTGGCCAAGCTTCCCGCCGTCCTTACTGGCTGGACGGAACGCGGAGTCCGACAAGTAATTCCTGCTTGTGCTGTGAAGGCTGGGGCTTTCCTTTGAGGGTGGGGTGGGGGTGGATACTGGGCCACACCAGAGTCTCGGGGCCTACTCCCAGCTCTGTGCTCGGGGATCACTCCTGGAAATGCTCCTGGGGCCGCACGGGATGCCAGGGATAGAACCCCTGTTGCCACCTGCAAGGCGAGTGCCCTCCCCGCTGCCCCGTGTCTCCCGCCCTTCCCAGTCTGATGTGCGCTCCCAGGGCGGCCAGGATTCTCTGAGAGCACGTGGGAGGCTGCCCGCGCGGGGCCAGCCAACACGGAGCTGCCTGGACACTCGCTACAGCCCTGTCCCTACTAGCCCGCACAGCCGGTGCTGCCAGGGTGAGAGCCCGTTTACCTGGCTCTCCATCCGCTGCTTTCTCAGAGGCCGCCTCTTTCAGTCTGGGTTGGGTTTGGGGGTCTGGGAACCAGACAGGGCTGGGGGTGGAGCGGCCGGCGCAGCGGTCAGCCTGCTGGCCTCTTCCCGGCGCGACCACGACTGCTGCAAGCGCCCAGCAGCCAAGTCAGAGCAGACGGAGGCAGCCACCAAACCCCGTCTCTTCTCTCCCCCTTTCTGCGCTCTCCGTGGTGGGCAAACGACACACCCGACCTCACTCTGACCGAGTTAGCTGATGACGGTAGTCGGTGGGCACGGTGTATATTGCACTAAAAAAAATCAAGACCCACGAAGGCGGTAGCCTCTTGGCATGCCGCCACCTAGCGGCGGCCACTGGGATGGCGGAGCATTTTGGTGCCCAGGAGTATGTCCCAGGGCCAGAGGCTGGGGCAGCCCCCGCGCTGGGACTATGAATACCCATCTCAGAGACCTTCCTCTCCGGCTCCGTTCATCCTGCTTCTCAGCCAGGATATGTCCAAGAGGACAGTTTAAACAGGGCTGTCCCCGAGCAAATAAAGCATCCCGGGGCGGAGTGATAGCGCAGTGGGCAAGGTGCTTACTTGGAGGTCATGCGTGGACTCAGATTCCATGCCTGGCATCCCTGAGCACTTCCAGGAGTTATCCCTGAGTATAGAGCTAGGAGCAGGCCCTGAAACTGCCTGGCGTGGCCCCCAAACAAAAACAAATGAACGAAAGCGTCTTCTCTGAACCGCCTCCCTGGACACCAGACTCAGCCTTTGGGGGCCCCCGGGGCTAAGGCCTCATGGGGGTGAAATCTGAACTCCCAGGCTGAGCAATCTCGAAGACTGGGCAGGAGGCCCCGGGTAAGTATCTAGCACCATCTTATTCCTGGAGCAGTCACTGTGGCTTATGGTCCCCACGCCCAAACTCAAACGGACCTGGGTTCAGTCACTCGGAGACAGAACCTGATCGTCTGTCTTGCCTGGGGCAGCCACAGACCTCAAACGCCTTCAGAATGCTAGAATCCTCCTCTCCAAAAAATTCTTCTGGCTCACAAATATGAAAAGTGCAATTGAATGTTTTAAAAATCTCCCCAAAGGGGCTGGAGCGATAGTACAGCGGGGAGGGCATTTGCCTTGCAAGCAGCCTACCCGGGTTCTATTCCCAGCATTCCATATGGTCCCGAGCATCACCAGAGTAATTCCTGAATGCAGAGCCAGAAGTAACCCCTGTGCATCACCAGTGTGACTCAAAAAAAGAAAAAAAGTTTTAAAAATAAAAATATCCACAAAAACGGGCACTCCAGTCCAGCTCAGACAGAGCGGGGCTGACTCATGGCCTCTGAGCTTGAATTCACCTGATTGGAGATGATGCCATGGCCAAGTCCCTAAAATTAAAAATACTGGGGCCAGGGCCTGGAGCACTAGCACATCGGGTAGGGCGTTTGCCTTACACGCGGCCGACCCGGGTTCGATTCCCAGCATCCCATATGGTCCCCCAGCACCGCCAGGAGTAATTCCTGAATGCAGAGCCAGGAGTAGCCCCTGTATATTGCCGGTGTGACCCAAAAACCAAAAAAAAAAAATACTGGGGCCAGAGAGATAGTGTGATGGGTAGAGCACTTGCCTTGCACACGGCCAATCTGGATTTGATCCCTGGCACCCCTTATAGTCCCTGAGCCCTGCCAGGAGTGATCCCTGAGCATAGGGACAGGAGTCAGCTCTAGGCACCGCTGAGTATGGCTCAAAGCCCCCCTAAATAGCAACAACAACAACAATAATAATAAAATAAAAATACCAGGGCTGAGAGAGATTTTAACATTTCCTGTCCTGGCTGACAAAATGCCTCCTCTCCATCTTTGGGATGAGGTCTCGGAGGGGGACAGGTTCAAAACCTGTGTCCTGGCTCCTGGTCCTTCTCTCGGTACACACCCAGTGAACAGCATTCATCAGCTGATTGCTCGGTGACGCTGGGAAGTCAGAGACCTCCCTGTGACATTGGAAAGCTTTTCAGGACATGCATGAACAACACACTGTGGGCTCAGAGTTGCCAGATAGTGAGATTTAGGCACACAGCATCAGCAATTGTATTTCTATGTTTCACAGTCCTTAAAACCCCCACAATGCCCTCTCTTCATACCTTTCCCCCCTCCGCTACCTTTTCCAAAGTTTCTCCCACCACCTTTTTATATATATTTATGTGACTGTTATTCTTAAGATTGATGGTCTCGCTGTTATCACTTGTTCTTAAGATACAAAGTTACATACTCATCTCGTTTTATAGCAGTTTCTTAATTTTATGTTATGGAATATTTTGGAAGGCCATTTTCTTATTCTGACATTAAGTACTAAACCATAATGAGCATGACAGCCCAATCTTTATACCCTATTACAGGTTTCTTGGGCTAGTAATTGTATATGCGTCTTCGGTGGCAATTCAATATAATAAGCCACGCTGGAGAGTTTGCCCTTCCTCCCATTTTCGCGCTATAAACGTCAGGGCTGGTGACTAATGGGCTTATTTGAGACATGTTCTTCCAAAGTTAGCGCAAACGACGTTCAAGCAACTGTCATGGAGATTTTCCGGGCAGAGTGATCTTGTTCTGAAGTGCCTGGCCGGTCACAAGGCTTTTTGGAGACATGGTGGCCATGGAGACTTTAAGAACCCAGAAATCTGCCAAGTGCCGTAGCTCCAAGGCAGTTAGGAGTAAGAGCCAGCTCTCGCTAACTCTGAAGTCTGGGTTTTCTGGGCTTTTTCTTCTGAGAGGGGGAGGTATGGGCCACACCTTGTGGTTTTCGGGGGACCGTGCAGTGCTGGGTTGGCTGCATGCAAGGCAAGTTCCTTCCCCTGCACTCTCTCCCCTTGAGGTCAGGGTTTTCCCTCCTGCCCTCAGACAGGCAGAGGCGGGCAGGGTGGCGATGCTGGTCTGGGGGACAGAGTGCTGGGATCCTAACAGTCACCCCCAGAAGCGCCACCACTACCCAGTGAGAGCTGGGGCGAGCCACTCAACACCCCTGTGCCATTGCTTGTGTGTCAGCACTTTGAGAGCCCAGGTGGAGAGGGCTGAGTGAGGACAAGGGGAGCAGCAGGACACCCAGCTTCCTCCCCGGAATCCATACGCGTCCCGTGGAACTTTCCAGAAATGTCTGGGGAAAATTCCAGCTGAGAAGCTGCTGGCGTCCCCCGGTCCTGCTGCCCTCGGGGGCATCTGTGCTTGGCGTGCCACCCAGAAGCTCTCATCCTCTGTCCCCAGGTTCGATGCATTTCCAGCAATGAGAGGAAGAGCATTAAAGGGGGAATTTCCTTTGTCCTTCCTCCCTCCTCATTTTCCTCCTCCGCCTCTTCTCCAGAGTTCACTGCACTGATATACAGCTACGCGCTGCAGAACCTTCTGGATAATTTTCAAGTCGCGGCAGGTAAGGGCAAATTCTTAGCTCTGGGATCTCCTTGCATCTGCGGAGCCTCTTCTACGCTCTTCAAAGCAGTTTTTAGAAAACGACGGTGAAATCACTTTCTTCATGAGCAGCTGAATAAAAAAGTCATAAGGATACTCTCCCTCCCCTTTGCCACCCTGTAACTCCCTAATATGAAATAAAGTTTTGGGGCCAGAGAGACGGGATGGCCGGTAAGGCACACTTGGTTTTGCATGCGGTCAATGCAATAAAGTCTTATGTTATCCTTGGACTCAATCTTCCTTATATTGAATCTCTAATTTAAAAAAATATCCCTCAATCCCTCCTCCCTTCCTCCTGTTAGTCGCACGCATACTTGGGTGTGACACTTGCTTCATTTTTTTTTCTTTTGGAACTTTTGAGCCCCACCGGTGGTGCTTGAGGGCTACTCCTGGTTCTGCGCTCAGGGATCACTCCTACAGTGCTCAGAGGACAGTGGGGGGTTAGGACCGAGCCCAGGCATCCTGCATGCACAGCTCGCGTTGTCTCGCCCTTAGAGCTGGCTGCTCGCGTTTCCCCATGCTCGGTCCGTACCCACTGGCTCTGCTGTTCACATGCATTCTCCAGTGCTCAAGTGCCCCTCTCGGGAGTTCCCGACTCTCGGCTGCAGTGCTCACAGTCGCACATCTGACTGGGAATTGCGTGCTGGCCCAGGGAAGGCAGACACAGAGCTGGCCAACCATGCCCTATCATGCCTGGCCCCGGAGATCGAACCCACAGCCTCACACGTGCAAGGGCCACTGACCACCAGGACACTGCCATCTCTGCACCCTGCGCCTTTCTGCTGTGGGAAGGCCGGCACGTACCCACCTGGGGCTCAAACCCTGCTCCTTCCTGTTTGCAGAAGACCTGAGGAAGCGCCTGGCCATCTGCCTTGTGCGGACAGACTGCCTGAGGAGAACGCCCGTGTTTTTCTTGGGCTTTTCACATTTATTTGTGGTTCATCTACTTCCTGCCTGTGTTCTCCCTACTGGATGTGGATTTTATTGGGATCATGGGTGACTCCAGGCTCAGTGCTCAGGGGTAACTCTAGGATCAGTGCTCAGGGTGGCTGCCAAAGTTCTCTTGTGTGGTGCCAGGGACGGGACGCACGCCTCTGGTATGTTGCGCCTGTGTACCAGCCTTTTCAGACACAGCCCCAGTCTCTGGCTTTGTGTTTTGCGTTGGTTTCTAATATCCCTGTCCATCAAGTTTCATGGTTTGGTATGATGCTATTTCTGTATGAAGACATTTGAAGAGAAACTCACAGTTTTAAACATGGATATAAATAAGCAGTGTAGAGCAGGCTCAGGTGTGGCATGTCAGGGACAGACCAACTTCCTCAAGTCAAAGCCGCCATTTCATTTATTTATTCAAAAGGGTTCGAAACCGTTGGCAGCAGAACAAAACTTATGCTCAAGGAAACAAAATATATGTTTAAAGGAATATACATATTGTTAAAACAGTTCTATTTATGCAAAAGATTCATGTAACTTTATCCAGGGTTTCAGGGATTTTAAAGGATTTTAAGCGCTATGTTAGACTGTACTAGTAACAGATGTTCAATGGCGTGTTTAAGTTTTTGTTTTACTGGAAAAGCAATGGATTGCTTGATATTTTCTTTTATATACAAAAAGCATGCCAAACCCACAGCAATTTAAGCATAGTTCAACTTCACTATTTCTATAAAAAAAAACATGTGATTGAAAAAAATGTTCATGGGGGAGGGACTCTTAATATTGCTGTTGTGGAACTTAAAGATTTTGTTGGTTAAATGTTTTCTTTAGAATCTCAGTCTTTTGTGTCACTTCTTGCTCTTTTTCTATGAAGACAGATGGTGTCAGTAATTGCCTATATATTTAATTAAGTTAAAAAGCCACATAGTAAGGTTTTAGCAAAACAGCAGATTTTTTTTTAAACTCTAAGCAAAGAAAGCCAGAACAGAAATGTAGGACCTAAGACTATTCCTTCACCAAATACACACTTTCATATTTATAATGTATTGGAACATGAATCAAATTAAATTACCATAAATTTAAGGAATGAAGGTGTTCATCCTGAATAAGCCATCCCAAAATTGAAATCTAGATGGAACTTCCTGCATTTTTTTTTTTTGGTCTTGTTTTATGACCACATCCAGCAGGGCTCAGGGCTCGTGCCTGACTCTGCTCTCGGGGATCACTCCTGGTGGGCTTGGGGGACCCTACGGGGTGCCGGGGATGTGGGCCACTTGCAAGACAAGTGCCCTGCCCATTGCACCAGCCCTCTTGGACGTGTATGTTACTTGCTTTGCAGGAATACCTGCTTGCTACCTAGATCAGCTCCCGCTTGGGTGAAAATCCTACACCCTGACCGTTTCTCCCTGTTTAACCCTCACCGGGCGGGCTAACGATTGTGAAATTATCCTGGGATGAAAGAAGCAGTAGCTACTTGTAGAAAGAGCTTTGGAAAATCGACTTCGCCATTCCCGTGTCTGTTTTCAATGTTCCCATCCCGTGAATCCACCTTCTGGCTTAATGGCAATATGGCACTTCCAGCTGCAGCGCTGGATCCGGGCTCGCTCATTTACTCTCCCAAAGCTTGAAAAAACCGGTGACTCCAATGCGGAGCTTATTCCATTTTGCTTAGTCATTAACATTTAATGATTACCTTATGTGCGGAGCACAAGGAGGGAATGAATCTATTAAAATGGAAAAAAATAGCGCGAGAAAAGGAAGTTGTGCTCCATGGCATGAAGCTGTTCGCCGCAGTCCCACAGATGCGCTGAGCTTTCTTACAGAACAAACGCGCCTTCTCGCCGTGCCGGGGCCCGAGGAGCAGAGACACTGCCAGGGAACAGCTGTCTGTCCAGCGACGGGGACGGACCCGGGAAAAAGGGAAGAGCAGACACTCGCCAGCTACTTCGGGCTTGGCTTGGAGCTTGCATTTGCCCACAGTGGCTGTGCTCCCTTGAACAGGACACTCTGGCATCTCACCTTCCTCTTTTGTCAATCATTAGGACTAGTCGCTCCCTCTTCTCAGAGGGGAGGATTGGGAAAACTACACGTACACTATATAATTAAATGGCACAAGTCAACTTATTTTGTGTGTGTTGGGGGGGAGAGGGTGGGCCACACCGGGCAGTGCTCAGGGCTTACTCCTGGCTCTGTGCTCAGGGAATCACTCCTGGCAGGGCTCAAATGACCTTATGGAATGCCAGGAATCAAGCCCAGTTCTGTCGCATGCAAGACAAGTGCCCTACCCTTGTACCAGCCCCCGGGCACTGAGAGTTTAGAGGATGAAGTGGCAGTTGAAGGCAGATTTATTAAGGGCTGATGCCATGAGGAGTTGGATCTTGAAACAGGTTGTGCAAGAAATAAAAGTGGACACACACAGAAAAGGGAGGGATGAGTTGGAGGAATGGGGTCTGCTTGGCCAGCAGGGCAGTCTGAGCTAGGAAACTGGGGCCACCGAGCAAGCAGGCTGGCTTGTCCTGAGAGAGCTTGGGCCAGGATCAGTACAAAAAGCAATGAGTGATACTAGGTGGGAGGGTGGTCCGGGGCTTGGATTTAGGCTGTTGAGGGAAGTAGGGAAGACCCAGAGCAAACTCGTGTGTATCTTTTCGCCCCAATACCAACACCGGATTTTGCTACGGGTAAAAGTGAGTTGAATAATATGAGACTGACACCCAAGGATAATAGACACAAGGGCCAGGAAGATTGCCCTTAGTTGGAAGCCTGCCTCATGAGCTGGGGGAGAAGGCAGCTGGAATATAGAAGGGATCACTAAGTCCGTGATGGTTGGAAGGATCGTTCAGGATGGGAGATGTGTGCTGAAAGTAGATAAAGGAACAAACGTGATGGCCTCTCAGTATCTATACTGCAAACCATAATGCCCAAAAGTAGAGAGAGAGTATGGGGGAAATTGTCTGCCATAGAGGCAGGGGAGGGTTGGGATGGGGAGGCGGGGGATACTGGGGACATTGGTGGTGGAAAATGTGCACTGGTGGAGGGATGGGTGATCGATCATTGTATGACTGAAACTCAAGCATGAAAGCTTTGCAACTATCTCACGGTGATTCAATAAAAAAAAAAGTGAGTTGAAGTGAGTATTAAGGATGACATTGTAAGGGAAATTTATCTCATAGAACGTCTTAGTCACAGGGGAGAGTTAGTTGGGATTAAGTAATCATTCAGTGATTGCTTAATAAATAATCATTAAATGATTACTTAATAAACTATTACTTAATAATAAATTAGCTAAGCAATTACTTAAATTAATAATCACTTATTACTAACTGTTAGCCCTTGCCTGTGGACAGTCTTTGGTCTGTCGCAGCACAGCAGAGAGCAGAAGTGACAAAGCTGGGACCAGGGCGCCAGTATGCGGGGAGGGCGCCTGGGTTGCACCTGCCCCACCTGGGTTCCGTCCCTGGCACCACATACCATCCCCCAGCCCTGCCAGGAATGATCCCTGAGCACAGAGCCAGGAGTCAGCCCTGAGCATGGCCTGGTGTGGGCCCTAGAACACAAAACCAAACAGAAGTGTGGCACCTCCTAGAAAGTGAGGCTCCCAGGGGGGGCACCCAGCACTGCCCTAGATGGTTGCTGCTGAGGAAAGGTCAAAAGGTCTCTGATTCAGAGGGTCTGGGTTCCATTCCAAAGGGAGCAAGGGCCCTTCGGACGGGTGGGGGCATGGGGAGACGGCGTGGGGGTCACTCATATAGGCGGATGAACTGGGTCTGTTCTCCGACCAAGGTTCTCCTGAAGAGACATTTATTTTTAGCCTTCCTGTGGGGGACGGTGAGCCCAACACTGGAGGACGGTCACGTATGGAACTATGACACACGGCACAGTCGGGCTGTCAGCGTTAACAGACACAACGGTAATTTTCACCCTAACGTGTATTGATCATTTCCCTCTGCCTGTTGCAGAAGCCATCATCGTGGCCATCAGCACGGCTGTTACTTGCGTATTGCAGGTCCCTTTCATTGGCACCTTTTCTTCTCTTCTTTTAATTTTAATGCGCCCAAGTCCTCCGGGATCTATTTTCCCTTCGCCAGGTATTAACTTGTGATTAACAACGTGCCTATGATAGCATTTGAAAACTCCGAATAACAGGCATTTCTGTTTATACCAAAGGTCTATTAAAATTTAATTTAGATATACACCGTTAACCTTCTTATATATAAATAAAAATCCCTTCCCTAAAGAGAAAAAAGGCAATCTCTTTGAGCTCCCTTGGTAAATTCTTTGTATCTCTTGAAGACCGAGTTTTAGGAGCACTGGCAAATGAGAGTACGGGAGGGGGCAGATGAAGGAGAAATATCCATCCATTCATTTAATAAATATTTATCGTGACTCTATTCTATGTGAGGCACAGGGCTAGATGCTGCGAACACAGCAATGAACAAGAAGGAATTATGACATTTCTGTACATCTCGGTGTTTCCATGCTCTGACATATATTTGTTTTCGATCCTTCTGTCTCACTTCAGGATGGTGATAATGCTCACTGACTTTTAAAAATAATGCTAATTCAATTCAGGCTCCACTCACAGTTTGAGAGCCTGCTGAGGCCCGAGCACCAATTTTACATGTGATTATGCCGTTTGATTTAGTAAGAACAGCACCTTCTCTCTGCTCAGCCTCTCAGAACATCCTGTGGGAAGGAGGGCAGCAAAGTCACCGTTTGTCAGTGGGAAAATGAGGCACTGGGAGGTCCGGCGAGTCCTCTCAAGTATCACAACAGCTGGAGGGGAAAACTGGAGCCCGGGTCCATTAGCCGTCGTGATGAAGCTGTTCTCCGCTGGTATATTTATATTAAGAAACTCCTCAAAACCGTTTTCAGACTGTGTGGGATACTCTGAGGTTGGTGAAGATCTCCGTTTCTCCTCACAGCTGCACCTTCTCCTGAGTCCCATCTCCTTGAGTCTAGGGATGCTCATCAACGCTTACCTGCATTTTTTTTCCCACCTAAACTCTTAATTACTGGTCATCCTTCCCTTCCCTAGTTTTCCTTTTAAGTCATGCCTACCACTGTTTGTAACTGTCACTGTCACTGTCATCCCGTTGCTCATCGATTTGTTCGGACGGGCACCAGTAACGTCTCTCATTGTGAGACTTATTGTTACTGTTTTTGGCATATCCAATACACCACGGGTAGCTTGCCAGGCTCTGCCATGCGGGCATGATGTTCTCGGTAGTTTGCTGGGCTCTCTGAGAGGGGTGGAGAAATTGAACCCGGGTCGGCGGCATGCAAGGCAAACGCCCTACCGCTGTGCTATCACTCCAGCCCCTGTTTGTAACAGACACAGGTATTTCCAAGGTTCTCAGCTACCTCATAACTGATGTTTTGAATTATGGGAATTTCATCAGTAAGTGCCTTTGTCTTGGCGCCTTTTGTGAAGAGACCATGAGCTGGAGAATGGCTTACAATCCAAGTAGGTTTGAGTGGGCAAGTCAGACGTGCTATTGCAGGAGTGCGATCACTGTGTTTACTCCTGTCTGTTCTGAGCTTTCCTGCCACATCCCTACCCCTCCGTCCTCACACATCTCCCCCATGCCCTCCCTCGGTCCCCCACCTCCAGAACCACATCCTTACTTTACTCTCCTTTAATTCTTTCTGATTATCTTCCTGCTGAAATCCCACCTACTCTGGAAGAATCTTTCTCGACTGCTCCACACAGAAGGGCTCTCTCTCTACTCTGAATTCCTGTAGCAAATCACTTGGCAGTTAAACCATTTCTAATGATCTTTGTGATGTTTCTTTTATTGTTCTACAGAGTTGCCACTTCGGCTTTCTCTTGCAATTTATTTTCAAAGTCTGTCTCTCCAACTACCTTGTGAATTCCTGACAGGCAACTGCCGCCACCTCTTTTGCATCTTTGCAGCCTCCAACACAGAGCATCATGGTTTGCCCATAATAGATGCTCAGTGAACACTTGCTCCTCCCCATAGACTTTCTCAGAAATGAGTTACGTTCAGTATCTTTGAATTATCTCTAAATTACAAAAATCCAGTGGTCAATGGTTTATCATATGATTATGATGACATCACCAAAGGGTTTAAAAAAAATTAAGGATGACAAGATAGTACAGAGGGTAAGGTTTCTTGTCTTGTTCATAGCCAACCCTGGTTTGATCCATCTTCCCCTTGAGCAAGTGCCAGGAGTGATCCCTGTGCCCAGAACCAGGTATACACCCTGAACAGAGACAGGTATGCCCTCAAAATAAATAAATAAATAACAGTGAGACCCAATGCATTTTCTAGAGAATTAAAAAAAATAACTCACAAAGGCAGTATTTATTCCTAAGAACCAGTAAGAATATAAAATGATGTGTGGCAATGGAATACTATGCAGCTGTTATGAAAGATGAAGTCATGAAATTTGCAGATAAGTGGATGAACATGAAAAGTATCATGTTGAGTGAAATGAGTCAGAAAGAAAGAGACAGACATAGAAAGATTGCACTCACATGTGGAATATAAAGTAGCTGAGAGATACAAGCTTGCAATGATGCTATTTCTGGCAGATATTTCTTTGGACTTAGTTACTTAAATACTAAAATACAGAAATCCAAAACTGCGCGGCCGCTATTGCAGTCGCTCGACCTCATATCTCTTCATTCTCAGCAATGGAAAACAAATTATCAAATGCTTCCTTTTCAGGAGGTCCGACTTTGGGGGGAGAAACTCCAAACAATAATAGTGACTTTTTTGTTGAAATACTGAATGTAATCAAAGTAAAGTGAAATTTATCAGCTACACAGGTGGGGTGGGGAACTGGGGAGGTGGGGGCAGGGGGGAGGTATACTGTGATTCTTGGGGGTGGAATATGTGCACTGGTGAAGGGATGGGTGTTCGGGCATTGTATAACTGAGACTTAAACCTGAAAGCTTTGTAACTTTCCACATGGTGATTCAATTAAAACAAACAAACAAACAAAAATCATGTGTGAGTGTCGAATAAAGTTGGATGATGGCTGGGAAGTAGATTTTCTTAGGACCAGGAACATTTCTTATTTCTCTGTTCCTTCAGCATCTGGCATAGGGTCCGAGCTTGGAGATTGGGAGATACTTGTTCAGTGAGCATGTTTGACTTTCATCAATGAAAAGCCTTTGGTTGGGGCATCGTGTCTTTTCTGGAACCGGCTGCCTGCTTTCCACGGGGACTCTCAGGGTGTGGCAGGGGGCTTCTGTGATCTCTGCTCCCCATTCTTCGGGGCAGGCCCCCTCCCCTGAGCCGTTCACGGGGAGCCCCACTGACCCCGGGTTTCCAGGAAGGGTCGGAAAGCCTGGCATGCTCCTGTCCCCGGAGTACTGGTACATTGGAAATAAGTTCACTGGCCCAGTGGTTCTGCTCTCCGCTCCTCCCGGTTCCCAAGGCACTCTGCGTTCTCTCTGTCTGCCTGTTGGTTCCAGTATTTAAACTGATTTCTGAGACCTGACTCTCACTTCCTCACGTCCAGATAGAACTTCCGGCAACCCAGTCCGGGTGCCCGGGGCTTCCTGACACTCACCCTTAGTGGCAGCAGGGCAAGCACCTCTAGGGGACCCTGTGGCTACTGCAGAGGTGGGTGCCTTGTGGTCTCCTAAAGCCCCCCCGCCACACCTGGCCTGTGCAGGCGCAGTTCCTGCCTGTGACCCGAGTCCAATGCCCAACACCCGCTGACCGCTTTGCTTCAGAGCCTCAGAGCCCGGCCTGCTCCTGGATCTGCCATCAGAAGGGCACTGCAGCCGAGGGGCCAGTGGCAGCTGCTCTGCCTGTGACAGCCCCCTTGAATTGATGGTGACAGCGGGTCCCTCCTCCTTCCCTCAGCAGAAGCAGCTGGAGCACATGGAGAGGCCTGTCCCCTCAGGCCTCCGGAGCAGCACCTCCTGCTTCACGTCTTCCCAGTCTCCCCCCCCAGTGCCCACAGGGTCCTGGGGTCACCACCACGCACTGGCTCCTGATTCCCACAAAGCCTGCACCCTGGGCCTGCACCCTACAACATTCGGTGTCACTGACATCAGGACCAGGAAGGAAGGGTGCTGGCTTACTCCACGGGAAGATGGACGGAGCACCAGACATGCTGGGGACACGGAGGGTTTCATCCCGACTGATGCACAAAGACAAAATCCAAAGAAGAGACTCTGATGCAACTGAACTCAGTAAGCAGGTCGCCAGGTGATGCTCAACGAGAATCAAAAGAACAAGAGAGGAACAAAATGGGAACAATACCAAAGACAGAAAACATAGGAGAAAGCTCCAAACAGAAATTACAGGGCTGAAGAATACAAGTAGCCAGACCAAAAATCATTATAGAGGGGCTTAACCGAGAACTTGACAGAGCCAAGGGCAAATCAGTGAATTGGAGAAGAGGGTAGTGAAAAATGCTCAAAAATAAAACCAAAATAGTAGCTAGAAACAAAAAAAAATTAATGAAGGTAACACAGCAAACTTATGGGATAACATCAAGCTGGAAAACATTCGCATATTAGGGGCTCCAGACAAGAAGAGAGAAAGGAGAAGACATCTCAAGAACTCAATCTTGAGTTCCAGACAGAATAAACCCAAGTAGATGCACATCAGAACACATGGTAGCTTGGTGGGGAAAATGAAAGATAAAGAAATAATGAGGCCGGAGTGACAGGACAGGGGGAGGGCCTTGCACGTGGCCGATCCAATTCGATCCCTGGCACCACCTATGAGCCCCTGAGCCCGCCAGGAGCGATGCCTGAGTGCAGAGACTAGAGTAAACCCTGAGTACAGCTGGGTGTGGTCCCCCCCAAAGAAACAAAAAAGATAAAGAGATATTCTTAGAAGCACCTAGCAAATCTCGTACGAGGGACTCTGGGAGGATTTCCCAGCAGCCGCTTCACAGACTAGAGAGAGTGGCGAGGTGCGCTGAGGACAGAGGGCCGGAGCCTCCCAGCCACACTCGGCAAGGATTTCACTGAGCATTAAGGAGTGGTAAGGAACATGAAAATCAGGAATTAACCTAGAAAGGAAGCTAGAAAAATCTCAAATATATGGAGAGTAAGTAACATGCAGTTGAATAACTACTGGGTCAATGAGGATATCAAAGGAGAGACTAATAAAATACCCAGAGACAAGTGAAAATGGAGATTCGAGTTATCAAAACCCACAGGAAGGGCTTGGAATGTGGCTCAGTGGAAGAACAAATGCTTTGCATGTGAATCTCTGGTTCTATCTCCAGAATAGAAAGAAAGGAGGGGGGAGGAGGGAGGGAGGGAGGGAGGGAGGGAGGAAGGAAGGAAGGAAGGAAGGAAGGAAGGAAGGAAGGAAGGAAGGAAGGAAGGAAGGAAGGAAGGAAGGAAGGAAGGGAGGGAGGAAGGAAGGTAAGTAGGGAGGGAGGGAGGGAGGGAGGAAGGAAGGAAGGAAGGAAGGAAGGGAGGAAGGAAGGTAAGTAGGGAGGGAGGGAGGGAGGAAGGAAGGAAGAAAGGAAGGAAGGAAGGAAGGAAGGAAGGAAGGAAGGAAGGAAGGAAGGAAGGAAGGAAGGGAGGGAGGAAGGAAGGAAGGAAGGAAGGGAGGAAGGAGGGAGGGAAGGAGGGAAGGATGGAAGGAAAGAAGGATGGAAGGAAGGAAGGAAGGAAGGAAGGAAGGAAGGAAGGAAGGAAGGAAAGAAGGAAGGAGGGAGGAAGCGAGATAAGGAGGGAGGAAGATAGGGAGGAGGAAGGAAGGAAGGAAGGAAGGAAGGGAGGGAGGGAGGGAGGAGGGGAGGGAGGGAAGGAGAGAGTTAAGGAAGGAGAGAAAGGAAGAAAGAGAGGAAGGAGAAAAGGAAGGAAAGGAAGGAGAGATAAAGGAAGAGAGAAAGAAGAAAGAAAGAGGGAGAAGTAAAACATGGCATCGGGAGCTAGCTCAAAGGCACTCATGTTTTGTAAGTGGAGCCCCAAGTTTGGTCCCCGACACTGCGGAGAGCCCCTAGTACTCCCTGATGTGGCCCCAAAACAAAACAAATGAAAATTGAAACCTGCAGGAAGGGATATATTGGCATTTTGGTGATCAGCATGGTACGGGAACACTGAGCCCCTGAAACATGTAAACATTTATGTTCTTGAAAAACAATGATAAGCAGCAAAAACAGTACTAAAAGGAAAGTTTATAACAACATGGGCCAAATGAAGAAACAAGAGAGAACTCCAACAATCTAACCTCACACAAGAACAAATGAAACCAAAATTCAGTAGAAATAAATAAAATTAGGTAGAGACTAATGGAAGTTTAAAAATTACAAAATCAGAGGCCAGAGAGACAGTACAGAGAAAGCATTTGACAAGATTTTTTTTTTTTTTTTTTTTTTTTTTTTTTTTTTTTTTTTTTTTTTGTTTTTGGGTCACACCTGGCGATGCACAGAGGTTACTCCTGGCTCTGCACTCAGGAATCACCCCCGGCGGTGCTCAGGGGACCATATGGGATGCTGGGATTTGAACCCGGGTCGGCCGCGTGCAAGGCAAACGCCCTACCCGCTATGCTATCACTCCAGCCCCTTGACAAGATTTTTTTGTTTGTTTTGGGGCCAGACCTGGCAGTTGCTCAGGGGTTATTCCTGGCTCTGCTCTCAAGAATTGCTACTGGCCGTGCTTTGTCGGGTGGGGGTGGGAGTGAGGGCAGGGGCATGGAGATGCCAGGGATCAAACCTGGATCAGCCATGTGCCAGGCAAAGGCACTACTGGCTGTGCTAGTGCTCTAGCCCAGCCTTTGACAAGACTCAACACTATTTAAAATAAACTCGACATAATAGGAATAGGAGGAACTTGAGCACGACAAAGGCCACGCGTGATCAGCACTCGGCTAACAGGGAACAAAGTGGTGGAAATCTCAAGTCCTCTCTCTGTGGCACAAAGTAAGGGTGTGCACTCTTGTCACAACCATCCAACGCAGTCTTGGACGCCGAGCCAGAGTGATAAGCAAAAACAAACAAAAGGCAACAAGAAGGAAATCTGCAGATGACTTGATGCTGTTAAGGGAAGAAATCCCAGGACTCCACTTCAAAAAAATAAAAATAAAAATGCAACAGGAGCTGGAGTGATACACAGCAGTCATGTTTGTCTCACAGGTGGCTGACCCAGGTTCGATCCCTGGCCCCCCAGAGGGTCCCCAAGAACCACCAGGAGTAAGCCTTTAGCGCCTCTAGGGGTGACCCCAAAACCCCAAAAGCAAAATTAAAAACCAAAAGACTTAGACACAGCATAGGATTAGAGATTTAGCTCAGCAGGCTGAGTGCATGCTCTGCACACAAGGGCCCTTGGAGCTGATGCCCGGAACCACATGTGGTTCCTGGAGCACCGCCAGCACCAGCTACTAAACTCAGAGTCAGGAGTAACCCCGAGCAAAACAGATCAACAAACTTGGACACAGCAAATCAACATAATATAGTGGGAGTATAAATCAGTATAATGTAGTGTGAGTATAAATCAGTATAGCATAGTGTGAGTATAAATTGCTATAGAATAGTGTGAGTATAAATCAATATAGTATAGTGGGAGTAAATAGCACTGTCCCCCCATTGTTCATCGATTTGCTCGAGTGGGCACCAGTAACGTCTCTATTGTGAGACTTGTTGTTACTGTTTTTGGCATATCGAATACACCATGGGTAGCTTGCCAGGCTCTGCCGTGTGGACAAGATACTCTCGGTAGCTTGCCAGGCTCTCAAGAGGGGCGGAGGAATCGAACCCGGGTCGGCCGCATGCAAGGAAAATGCCCTACCGCTATGCTATCACTTCAGCCCATAGTGGAGTATAAATATATATATGTATATATATATATGGAGTATATATATCAATATAGTATGGTGGGAGTATATGTGTCAGTATAGTGTAGTGGGAGTATATATCAGTATGATATAGTGGGAGTATACATCAGTATAGTGGGAGCAAAAATCAATATAGTATAGTGGGAGTGTATATCAATATAGTATAGTGGGACTATAGATCAGTATAGTGTAGTGGGAGTATAAATCAGCATAATATAGTGGGAGTATATATCAGTATAGTGTAGTGGGAGTATAAATCAGTATAACATAGTGGGAGTATATATCAGTAGAGTGTAGTGGGAGTATAAATCAGTATAATATAGTATCAATATAGTATAGTGGGATGCTATAAGTTACATTTCTACTTGCAAGTGAGAAACTAGAAGAGGAAGAAATGAAAAAGAAATTTGACTTACAATTTTACCAAAAAGAACTGCTTAGAATAGACTTAACAAATCTGGTTAAGGACTTGCACAGTGAAGACTGTGGGTATTGTAAAAAGAAATAGGGACATAGCTTAGTGGTAGAGCAACCATCTGTCATATGTGAGACCCTGGGTTCAGTCCCCAGGACAAGATGAAGGAGGAGGAGGAGAAGGAATGAGGAGGCAGAAGAAGACACAAAGCAGGGGAGAGGCGTCTCACAGCCCTGTGTCGGGAGGATTAGCACTGTTCAGGTAGCAGTCCTCCCAGGAGATTTTAGTGGAAGTGCTCAAGGCTTTGGAGCCGCACCAACTCCTGGAGTAAGGTTTGCCAAGGACACAGATGCTCTCCATGCCTGTGCAGAGCTGCTTCAGGACGGAAACCCAGTGGCCCACACGCGTGCTACGCCGAGTGTTTGGAGGATGGATGGAATGAAAAAAGATTGTGCTTGAAAGTGTTGAACCTGACTGCGGGTGGGGGCTGCTGGCTTCTAAGCAGTGCCGGCATTTTGAATGAGGGGGAGAGCTAGTTCTCAGCGAAGGCTTTCGTCCTGTCATGAGGGCAATAAGATCTTGAGGTTACATCCTTCAGAATACACAGATAGAGGTAGATCTACAGATTTTCTGGTTTTGATTTGTTTATTTGAGGGTTACACCCAGTGGTGCTCAGGGCTTACTTCTGGCTCTGTGCTCAGGGATCACTCCCGGCAGGCCCAGGGGACTAGATGGGATGCCAGGCATGGCACCTGGGCCAGCAGCCTGCAAGGCACCTTAAACTCTGCCCTATATCTCCAGATCCCCTAGATCCAGGTACTTTCTGGAGGGGTGCCCAGGCAGCACTCAAGGGGCCCAGGGGACACTCCCGTAGTACTTGATCAGTTGGGCTGAAGCGTCAGTTCTCAGGCCAATGGTACTGGGGGGGAGGCCTTCAGATCTAAGCTGGCGGTACTTGGGTGGGGGGAGGGAGTCATTAGGGCTCCTGGGTTAGAACTTGAGTCCAGGTGCACACATGGCATGCACCCCTCACCGCTGATCTCTAGATACGTGCATTATCTCTGCACGTGTGCGCATGTCCATGCATATAATCCGTGTGCATGTCTATGCACATTTCCATGTTTGTGTGCACTGTACGTGTGAAATACACAACCCCCTAGCTCTGTTCACCGGGAGACCACAAGAAATCATACTGTAAAATTGCAAGGAAGCGGAGCTGGAGTCACAGTACCCAGGGAAGGGTGCTTGCCTTGCACATGGCCAGCCTCAGTGTAACCCCCCACCTTATATGATCCACAGGCCAACCAGGGCACGCCCTGGGCACCCCAAGTATTGCCCCCAACAAAAACCAAATAGCCAAATAGTTAAAATAGTAAGGAAGCACTAGGACCCCAGACCTTAATGCCACTGTCCACTGGAAGAACCCAGACCCCCTTGGTTGAGCTAAGCTGGACGTGTGGTAGAGAGTGAGACAGTGCTCAATGAGTAGCACATGCTCTATCCCACCCACTCAGTGTCTAAAAGCTTACTGCCCCCTTCAGCACTCCTTACCATTTCTTTCCACAGGTAGCTAATGAACCCTGTTTTGCGGTAGGGCCCTGTGTGCTGGGAGCTGAGAGACCCAGCACAGCACCTTAATGTAAGATATGCAACATTTGGGGGACTGGGGATTGCTGGAATCACACCCACCAGTTTAAAGTTGGCCTTAAGGTATGCAGTCTGACAGCGAATGGCGTTTGATGTGGGGGTCCTGGAGGAAATGAAATCTGACTTTGTCGGGGCTGTCAGAATTGGCGGCCTGAACTGCAATGGACTGAATGGTTGGGCGGGAGGGTGAGAAGGTGTGAAAGAACATTTCAGGCAGAGGGGCAGCATGTGCCAAGGGCCTGGGGCAGGACCGAATGGCAGGGCTAGGAGGGACTGGCCTGGTTAGAAAATATAGAAAAAGAAGGTCACTGAGGGTGAGAATAGGCTGCCTGGTGCACGGAGCCTGTCAGAGAGAGGGCTGGGGTCCTTCTTCCCCCTCCCCTCACTGCCCTGAATCAGAAAGGCCCAGCACGATGCTAGCCGCCCTGCTGCCAGGGCTTCGGGGTCACCCAGCTCCCTCCTGACAGACCCAGGGAGGCTGCGGCCTCCCTCCAGGGCGTCAGCAAAGGGTCTGGTTTCTGGCGTGCTGCCCCTGGACACCCTTCCCCACGCTGGTCCCATTCTCTCTGGAAGTGTGGGTGGGTCTGGGGAAGGAAAGTGGCGCCACAGAGAGTCCGGAGACACACGGAAAGTGACGACTGACCGGGCTGCAACCCACCAGGCAGAAAGGCTCTGACTGAACCCGAGAGCCACGCGGCGGAGGAAGACACGGGCCAAGGGACCCGAGGCCCCTGCTCGGGGGCAGCAGGTGGCCGTTCCCTCCCGCCTCAGACAGGGGCCGCCAGGCTCACAGGGAGGCCCTGACAGGGGGAAGCAAGTTCCTGAAGCAACCGGCAAAGTCAGTCAGCGTGACCTCAGGGGAGAAAGGCCGGAACAGCAGCAGCGGCCAAAAAGCCAAGACTATTGATTGCAAATATTCCACCTCGGGGCCGCGTGTATGCCCGGAGTGAGGCCCACAGGCGAGGCACTGGACAGACACACGTGGCAGACGGCTGTGAAGGACGACACCAAGTGTGCCAACGTGTGAGTGAGACTTACTCACCAGCACGTGCCCATGTGTGAAGCACGAAGCGGTGGGGGCGGGAGGGGTGGCGTGGGGCAGGGGGGGATGCTGGCAAGGAGGCCTGGAACCCGGGCAGGCGCTGCTCGATTTCTGAGCCGGGTGGTCTGTTCATGATGTTCTCATTTGGATCCGTTGGTATCGATAAGCTAGATCCCAGTACTTTTTTGGAGGGGGTCAGAATGGGCCACAACACCCGGCAGTGCTCAGGGCTGACTCCTGGCTCTGTGCTCAGGGATCACTCCTGGCTGTGCTCGGGGAACCATATGGGGTCCGGGGGATGGACCCTGGGTCAGACACAGGCATGACAAATGTCGTGCTGTGCTATAATGTCCTACCTAATATTAGCTATGAATGTCCTACGTGCTGTACTATATAGCTCCACTCTCCTCCCCCAGAATGGTTGATTTGGGGGGTTTTTGTTTGTTTGTTTGTTTTTGTTTTGCTTTTTGGGTCACACCCGGCGATGCACAGGGATTACTCCTGGCTCTGCACTCAGGAATTACTCCTGGCGGTGCTTGGGGGACCATATGGGATGCTGGGAATCGAACCCGGGTCTGCTGAATGTAAGGCAAGAAAAAAAAAATCCCTACCTGCTGTGCTATCGCTCAAGCCCCCAGAATGTTTTTTAAGAAGAAAAAATAAAATGACAGCCTAACTCACGGTGAACAGGAAAAAAGACCTCTCAACTCTTCTTATTTCTTCTAGAGATTGATTTTCTGCGTGGGAGCAGGTCCCAGACAGATTTGACCCCGTCATAAAGGAGTCCCAGGGTCAGGGCCCTGGGGCAGAAGCAAGGCCCAGGTGGACAGAGCCCGGTGGGGGTGTGCGGATTGGGTGTGAGCGAGCAGGCTGACCCCAAGAGCCAGGCACAGGCAGCGGGGAACCCCAGCGCCCCCTCCAGAGCCCCCTGGCCTGGAGGCAGCGGGGGGCGGGGGGCGGGTTTGCATCTCCCGGGCCGAGCGCGGACTCACCTGCTGCTCCAGGGAGGACCGGTCGATGAACGTCACCAGGTCGATGGAAAAGTAGCCGACCACCTGCCTCGTCCTACAAGCCGCTCCCACCTGGAGGCACAGGGAGTGGAGGACTTGGGGCTCCACGGAGGTCTGCGGCACGGTGCTCCCGGAGCACGCGAAAGGGCTGTCGCCGTGGATTTGGTCCCCCGTGGCCAGCACCCGCGTTCTCCCGCCGGGCTCCACCAGCATGTCCACCTTCAGGTTGGTGATGCTCTCTGCCGGCGGGTACGCCTCGATGACGCCCCCTGGCGGGAGAAGCGGGGCATTGGCGAACAGGCGTGAGTGAGGGCGGGGGGAGGGACCCCGGCGGTGGCAGCTCAGCTGGGCACCTGCTCTGCTTCATGCTTAGATTCCCTGAACTTCCTTCTCCTCATCGGTCAAGCGGGCTTGACAGCTTTTCCCTCGGAAGGGCCTTGTGCACCTGACCACACGTGTCTTTCGCTCAGATGAACGACACGTTGCTGGACTCCAAGATCACAGTTAGGGAACACCACTAAGGTCCTAAAATGTATTGCTTTTGTGTGGGGGGTGGTGGCAGGGGGAGGTTTAAGCCATACCCAGAGGTGCCCGGGTACTGAGGGGGGATTTGCCACATGTGAGGCATGTTCCCTTTACCCTGGCACCATCTCACTGGCCCTCTGTTCTCATTCTCTGTTCTCATGGACAGGGAACCCCAGCATCGAAAGGTGTATTGTTTAGGACATTGCTTTCGTCACGTTCTGTCCATCCTCACAGCTTTTGAACATTTTGATAGGGCTTTTATGAGGCACGTGTGAGCACGGGTAGCGACTTGTGCAGAGCCCGTTGGAAAACGAAAAGCCCAGAACCCAGAGCCAGGACCCGTGTGTGTCTTCTTTGCTGAGAATGAGAACTTCAGAATCGATCACACTTTGCCTTTTGCTGTGAATAACCAGAGCTCATTGCCGGCAAACTGGGTAAGTTCGTAGCTGTAGCCTTGGCTAGTTTTGTGGGTGAGCTGGGAGGAGCCCCCAAAACTTACCTGGCTAGATTTTCTATTTCCAGACCTGACTTAAAAGTATTAAGTACATCTCTCCCTTATATGTAAAAAGGTGAATAATTTATGACAGCTAAGGTAATGTTGTTTAAAATTAAAATGCCCCCTTGAAAAGGCAGCCTCAGGAACCCGTTAAGATAAACTTGTCGGGGCTGGAGTGATAGCACAGCGGGTAGGGTGTTTGCCTTGCACTCGGCCGACCCGGGTTCGATTCCCAGCATCCCATATGGTCCCACGAGCACTGCCAGGAGTAATTCCTGAGTGCAGAGCTGGGAGTAACCCCTGTGCATCGCCGGGTGTGACCCAAAAACCAAAAAAAAAAAAAAAGATAAAGTTGTCTTGCATTTCATAAATTGGCCTCTGCACACAGGCTTTAAACTCAATATACAATTAAACCCGGGGGTTGTTTTGTTGTTGTTGTTGTTTCCGGTTTGTTTTGTTTTTTAGTAATTGTCACTCTATCCCCTTAAAGACCTGCCCTTATTTGCTTGCTTGTTTGTTTTATTTTGCAGCCACACCCAGCAGTGCTAGAGGCTTACTCCTGACCCTGAGCTCAGAGATCACTCCTGGCAGGCTCGGGGAACAATATGGTTGACAGCGATTGAACCCAACATGGCACTTTTTTTAATCTGTAGATTTGGTTGGAACTGACCTTAAAGAAAGCTAAGTTTTAGAAGGAAATCTGATTTAACTATCTCAACTAAGGTATGCTTTCCTTAAAAGAGCATGTGCTGCGTATACCTCAGTGCCAGTGCCAGCAAGGTAATTGGAACATAATACCTTTTCTTAAAAGGTGTGGGGTCCTTGGGGTCTCTAACTCAGCTATGTTGGTGGCTTCACTGGTTGCCTAAATTTTGAAAGATGGTGCATTAGTGGATACACATTATCCTTTAAACTCATAAGGTGACCTTATTTTTACTTCAAGGTAGATTAATTTATATTGGCTTCTCAATGTCAGAACTATAGCTTTTTCTTTTCTTTTTTTTTTTTTTTTTTGCTTTTTGGGTCACACCTGGTGATGCACAGGGATTATTCCTGGCTCATACACTCAGGAATTACTCCTGGCGGTGCTCAGGGGACCATATGGGATGCTGGGAATCGAACCCAGGTTGGCTGCGTGCAAGGCAAACGCCCTACCTGCTGTGCTATCGCTCCAGCCCCAGAACTATAGCTTTTTCGCTAGTGGTTTCGTCTTTCTTTCAGAGCAGTTAGTTCCTCTTTTTAATTTTTTTATTTCTTAAAAAAAGAAACGGTGGGGCTGGAGCAATAGCACAGCAAGTAGGGCGTTTGCCTTGCATACAGCCGACCTGGGTTCGATTCCCAGCATCCCATATGGTCCCCTGAGCACCGCCAGGAGTAATTCCTGAGTGCAGAGCCAGAGGTAACCTCTGTGCATCGCCAGATGTGACCCAAAAAGAAATGGTTGCTTTCTCTTTTTCAGATGTGACAATGAATTTTTGTTTATATATTTTTTTTTAGCTGAGGTACACTTTATGGCTGTAGCATGCTTGAGAGAGCAGAGCGTGGCTGGAAAGAAAGCCAGGGTGAAGACGGAGGGAGATGGCGGGCTGTGGGTCCGGAAGTGAGAGAGAATAACTCGGCTCACTCGAGGATGTTTACGAGCAGCCTGCTGGTGCACGGGGCTCCGAGCTGGCCGTGGGATGGAAACGCAGGATATCTGGAACAGACGTCCCGGCCCTGCTGAAAGGGTGGCTCTCGCTGTGCTTCCCCTCTCGTGGGATTTTGTTCTAGTCATTTCCCAGCTTTGAGGCTGTTTCCTCGAGTCGTTATAAAATTAGCTTAAAGCTGCCTTTTCTGCCTCCATCTCTAAGCACTGCTTGAAGTGTGGTGGGAAGAAAGGAGAGAGGGCTGGAGAGATAATGCAGAGTTTAGGCACGTGCCCTTCAGACAGCTGATGCCACTTCAAGGTTCAATATCCAGCACCTCATGGTCCCCCGAAACTGAGCTGGGAGTAGTGCCCCCCTGCATGCTGTCACCCAGCCTCCCCATCTACCCCCCGCCCCTCACAAAAGGATAGAGATGAGTGGGGAATAAGGGCAGAATCTAAGCCTGAGGTCTGAGAGCTCAGGGGAAATGGTAGCTGGGGAAAGCTGCAAGACTAACTAGGGAAGCTCTGATCTCTATATTCGCAGGAAGAACTAGAAAGTTCCTCACATCCAGGAACTAGATGGGCCTGGGAATCTTCTTGGCCTTTCCTTGCCAAGTCAGAAATCCCCTCTGGACCACTTTTTTGGGGGAGGTGGGGTGGTTTGCGTCACACCTGGCGATGCACAGGGTTTATTCCTGGCTCATGCACTCAGGAATTACTCCTGGCGGTGCTCGGGGGACATATGGGATGCTGGGAGTCGAACTCGGGTTGGCCGCATGCATGCAAGGCAAACACCCTACCTGCTGTGTTATGGCTCCAGGCCCTGGACCATTTTTATTATGGGCCAGTGATGGATTTCCTTCCATTTAGGTGTGGGTTTAGCTTTTGGTTTTATTTTTGCCAGTAGGTGCCTGTGGAGTTTTGAGATAAGCTTTGGGAGTGTCAAGAGCTCCTGCCGCACCATCCACCCACCCGGCCTGCGCCAGCCAATGTTCTCCTGGGCAGGGCTGGAGCGATAGTACAGCACTTAGGGTGCTTGCCTGGCACGTGTCCGACCAAGGTTGGATCCCCAGCATCCCACGGGTCACCTGAACAGCACCAGGAGTGAGTCCTGAGTGCAGAGCCAGAAGTAACCCCTGCGCATCGCCAGGTGTGACTCCCAGACAAGAACCAAAGACAGAAGAAGAAATTCTCGCATTCTTGACATGGCTGGACACTCAGCCCCTCTCACAAATATTCTGTCAGCAGACAGCCACCATACCCTGTCCCCCAGTGCCTGCCAACAGCCAACAATGTTTCCATGCACTGAACTTGAGTTTTGGGACCTCTATGAAATGAAGATGATGGGATCCCATAAACAGGTCTTCAGGGATGTAGCACCGTGCTGGGGTCACCAGTGGGTGGGCCTACTACACTGACATCGTTGCTTCTGCCGTTCTCAGCTGATAAAACACTTCTCTGATATTAATACACGTTCCTCCGAAGGTGTTTTCTGATTAATTTTCTATGGAGGTCGATTATTGCTTACAAGACTGTTGGAGTGTGCATTTGACTGTTGCGAAATAGCAGATTTCCCTTGACAGTGACGAAGAGTGGAGGAAGGCTTCTTGTTTGGCTTGGGACTCTGTAGCAAAGAGAAGTTTCTCTCCCTCCCTTCATCCTCTCTGCCATGGGCTTCCCAATGTCCTCAGAAACCCAGGGGAAGTTAGGTGGAAGAGGAAAGAAAAAAATGGCTTTGTTCTGAGCTTTACCTTCAGAAACAGGAGAGGCTCCCGTTTATTAGAGACCAATTGTTGAGGCAAACTCTGGTAGGAACACAGAGCCTTGCGTGTGTTTCCATGAATTCTCTGCCCTCAACCTCCTGAAAGTAGGTGAATGAAGGAAAAAGGTTTCAGCCCTCAGAGGGCTTAACAATCTTTTTCTTTTTCTTTTTGAGTCACACCCAGCGATGCTCAGGGCTGACTCCTGACTCTGCACTCAGGAATTACTCCTGGCGGTGCTCGGGGAACCATATGGGATGCTGGGAACCGAACCTGGGTCGGCCGCGTGCAAGGCAAACACCCTACCTGCTTTGCTATCGCTCCTGCCCCCTTAGGGCTTAAGAGTCTTGCTCAAGGTCATGGACGAGATTCAGATGCAGCCATGTAGCTCTGAAGCCCAGCCCTCAGAGAGAAGGAAAGAAGGGAGAGAAACTTCTCCTTGCTAGAGTCCCAAGCTCTTATTACATTGTGGTGCTGAAACAGAATTGGGGTTTTGAGCTACACAGATCATGCCTGAGTTCCTATTTATTTACTCAAGAGACTACATCCAAGATAAATGTGTAGGCAAAATTTCAGAGAGAAAGACAAAAAAAAAAAAAATACAAAAGCCTGCCAGTAGGGACACTTTTCTAAAGCATCAGGAGAGAAGTCGGGCATTCAAAGTGGCCCAAGGTCAAGTCCAAACTAGAAATCAAGGTTGTGGCGCCGGGCCCTCAGCAGAAACTTTCCAGTCTTATTTACCTTGAGTGAGAAACGTGTGGAGGAATTTCCTCCACGTTGGGAACCGTTTCGTGTTGACTGGCTTCACGTGCTGTGCTAAAATGCCCGGCAGCTCCTGGGAGATCTTCACCAAAGCTGGCTCCTGCAGAAACAAATTAAATAGAACCGCAAGCAATTTTACTACAGAAATGAAAACTGGATGTGGAGTGATTAAAAACCAGGCCTCCAACAGGCAAAAAAAATGTGCTTACTGTTTACCCAGAGTCAGAAAGCCATTTTGAAGTTTTCCCCTTATTTCCCAGCCACGTCCCTGTTCATATTTCAGACGTGGTTGGGTCCCCTCCCCAGTGGTGCTTGTTGGGCCCCTTCTCCCTGAGGGGGGCTGCCTTCCCGCGGAGCCTGGGCCAGCCGCGCCTTCTGGGACATGTGCCTCCGTTCCCCTTCACGGAAAGTGTGAGGTGGGCGCTCTTGCCCCTGGAATCCTCCAGACCCAAACGTTTTTCATCTGACACTCTTAGCCCGGTCAACTCTGGGGGAGATTGTGGCACGACCAGGCCTTTCTGGGCCGCCTCCTTCTCCTTCCCATGGCTAGTGAGACCCCCCTCTCCCCGACCCGGGATCCAAGCTCTCACCTGTGGCAGGTGAGGGGTGGACAGAAGAGCTGGAGACAGCAGGGAGAGCCCCTGTTCTCCTGCTCTCACCCCAGTCGCCATCCCAGAGCTTCCAGTCAGAAAGAGGAAGTGTGTCAGCTTGGGGCAGAAAACACCTCAGTTTGCCAGGCTGACACTGTTTTGGGGGGCAAGTTTAAGTTTCACTTGAACTGTGGCTGGAGCAATAAAAAGCACAGCGGGGTAGGGCATTTGCCTTGCACATGGCCGACCTGGGTTTGATTCCCAGAATCCCATGGTCCCCTGAGCACTGCCAGGAGCAATTCCTGAGTGCAAAGCCAGGAGTGACCCCTGTGCATCACTGGGTGTGACCCAAAAAGCACTGTAGCACTGTAGCACTGCCTCCCCATTGTTCATCGATTTGCTCAAGCGGGCACC